>NW_010156175.1:0-25153 GCF_000695765.1 Mesitornis unicolor
TCCTGAGATTCTGTGATTCTGTGATTCTTGGGAGACTGAGCCCATGGTCCCCTCCTAATGGAGGTCTCGTCAGCCAGTCAGGACTCTATGGTACCTTACTAGAGGTGATGAGCATATGAATACTTAGCTTAATAGATCGGTAAATCCCAGCTGTCTTTCACATACATTAGCCAATAACTAATTACTCTACACTTTTATGCTGTGAATATCCTGCTTGCAGAGTCTTTCTGCACCTGGCTAACGATACTCAAGCAAACTGACACCTAAAAAAAGGACTATAGCAAGGGGCACACAAGACAAAAAGAATAAATTAAGCTACTAGTAAAGCCAGCATGTCAGTCATTAAAGGGGTTAGAAATGCCAGATTAAAGACTGTCCCCAAACCCTTTAATTTGATATTCATTATGTCAGGTTTTTGTTCTACCATTCCAGCCTATTTTTCAACTGTAATCCTGTGACTCATTCATTGAACAGGATGCTCGGGGAATAAGGCAGCTATTCAAGAGTTATTTTAATCCTCATTAAGCGGTGAATGGCCCTGTTCTTTAGTATCCCACGCCATCCAAACTCTGCACTGATTATGGTACTGTTATTTTCCATGCAGGCTTTCCTCTAGCACTCATCTAAGCCTCACAAACAGCTTCCAAACTCCCACTGCAGGTAGAGTGGGTTTGTCAGCCCCAGATTTAAGCTGAGCCAGAGAGCAATTTTACTTGCATCTGCGAGGTTTTATTACTTTTGAGGAACAGCTGTGGAACACTCTGGTCAGAATTTTAAGATCACACAAGGGATTTTTAATAGGATTTTGCAAGCATAAATCAGATGCTAATTAATCATGCATCTTTTGTGGGGAAGGTAAGGCAGGTGCAGCTGTTCCTGTTTTACATGTGGGGAAAATGAGGAAGGCAGCTGAAATCACTTCCCTGTGGCCACACAGTAAAAGGAGGAGGACTGGAAATACTCCCCCCCAGCCCAGTTGAACCATAGACTTGTTTATCCCCATCATAACTGCCAGCCACAGCAGTAAGAGCACATCCTGCCTGAGTATGGCTGTGGCAGCTCACTGGAGATCAACTTTTGAAAATCATGTTGCAGATGTTTGAAACTTAAGGAACAAGAAAGCAAAGCAACTTTGAAAGGCTTTGACTACCTGACTAGCTCAGCTTCCTCCAGGCCTTTCCCATCAGACAGACCTTGACATTTCACCCACATCAGCAGAGCCTCTCAGGAGTGCCCCGGTATCCTCCTGCAGAAACTCCCCTCCTACCTGCCCCACTGTGTGCCCTGCTGAGCACTGAGGGGAGTCAAAGCTGTCAGCACTGGCACAATTGCGTGGATGCTCTCTGTTTTGCTGGCATAGCAAGGTCAGGCAGGAGGTGGGTGTTTCTCACACCTGGAGCCACTGCAGACTTGTCAGCAGGATTTGAACTGCAGACTTGGCTGCAGGAACTCCCTAGCAGTGAGGACTCTGGTTCACCTGGATGCCAGTCAGATGTTCATCCTGCCCACCTCCTGGAGCTGTCACTTGGTGCCGTATGCTTCTCACATCCTGGGACTGCTAAAAGCCTCCTTCACTACACAGCAGTGACTCATGCCTAGAGCTACTCTGTCCAAGCAGTGCTGAAGGCAGGTTTTTTTTTTTTATTATATACATCAAGTAACTAAAAACTGTATTAGTTACCATTTCACAGGAAACTTCAGCTCAGTCATTAGTTACTTTCTGACCTCTTGTTCTTACAGTTTAAATGAAAGTCTTTCTAAGCTGTAAGTACTTATACATACTTACAAGCAGAGTTTAATCTACCCAGAAAGGGAAGGAAATGGCAGAAATCATCAGTCCAGATGAACTGCTTGCTCTAACTGAGCAAGTTCCTCATGGAAAACTATGAATTTACTGTTGGGTTTGCTGCCAACAGTGTTTCTTACCAGTGAGTTATTTTTTGTGCATGTGGATGTATATCTACAGGCACATAACATATGAGTGCATGTGCTATGTGAATGTAGATGCTGGCACATACATGTATGTACCACCTGATCCTCACAGCAGAAAAGAAGATGGGGACAGAGAGGTTCTCCTCCACCTCTACTCTGCCCTGGTGAGACCGCATCTGGAATATTGCGTCCAGTTCTGGGCCCCTCAGTTCAAGAAGGACAGGAACTGCTGGAGAGAGTCCAGCGTAGGGCTACAAAGATGATGTAGGGAGTGAAGCATCTCCCTTATGAGGAGCGGCTGAGGGAGCTGGGGCTCTTTAGCTTGGAGAAGAGGAGACTGAGGGGAGACCTCATTCATGTTTATAAATATTTAAAGGGTGAGTGTCACGAGGATGGAGCCAGGCTCTTCTCGGTGACAAACAATGATAGGACAAGGGGTAACGGACACAAGCTGGAACACAGGAGGTTCCACTTCAATTTGAGAAGAAACTTCTTCTCAGTGAGGGTGACAGAGCCCTGGCCCAGGCTGCCCAGAGAGGTTGTGGAGTCTCCTTCTCTGCAGACATTCAAAACCCGCCTGGACGCCTTCCTGTGTAACCTCATCTGGGTGTTCCTGCTCCGGCAGGGGGATTGGACTGGATGAGCTTTGGAGGTCCCTTCCAATCCCTAACATTCTGTGATTCTGTGACAGGGATCATTTCACTTATTTATCTGTGTGACTTTGCAACAGGTATATATGTACGTTGCAGGTGTAACTGCTTCACAGCACTGGGTGTCATTCATCTGTTATTCTAAGACTATACGAGTTAGAAGCTTAAATGAACTGTAAGAAATCAAGGAGGAGATGAATGTACAGCTACAGGTGGAAAATATTCAGCTGCAATGGGCATGGAAGTTCTGGAGGTTACATATGGCTACTTCAGAAAACCAGCATGGCCCACTACACTATGTCAAAAAGCAGATGGAAAATAATCATTCCATCCTAAACATCAGAGTAAAAATGGGGAGCATGAGGAAGAGGGTCTGATACAACAAGGCTTCAGGTTCGCTCACAAAAATATGTCTCTGCTGTTGAAAGCATGTACAAACTCACACACTCATTCACAGTGGATTCTCTTCCACCCACACACGCCTTAAATCCACCATGAAACAAGTACCATGTAAACCATGCCCACTCATTAGCTCCCTACACAGAAGCGTATTTCTCCTTCTCAGTGCATTTATGTAGATACTCACTGACTCTACAGCTAAAAAAGTACACCTCCAGATAAAACATAACCACAAGAAGAGTATTTTCCAATCTTTGCTAGAACGTTGTTTTAAAAATCATCGACACCACAGTGAAGATAAAGGTAACACAGAGCTCCAAATATATCTCTCCATGGAATTTGATACCCTTTGAAGCATTTCTGGAAAGGCTGTTTTTCTGATGAAGGAATGTTTTTTCCTCCATGTAGATAATGGAGTATGAGGTCTACCAAAAAGGGCAGCTTTTTCCAATGCTAACAGAGCCTTGCTAGACTCACCAGCAGGCTCTGGAAAAGAGACACATCCTGCATGGGAATTTCACAACAGCAGTACCTCAGTTTTCAGAGACCAATAACTACAGTGACCCCACCCCCACAAACCGGAATGTTGGAACTCATTTTTGATCTGGAGTTCAAAACCTCTCCATATAATTTCATACTTTATTTGCACTGATTTTCTTTGATTTTAATTTACTTAGTGCTGCCCTTTCTCTCATATTCCAGCAAAAAAAAAAGCAAAATGAATAGAAGGAATTCAGATGAAGAGAAAGAGCTTTCTTTCTGGGAGAGAAAGCTCTACATGGCTGGTGGCAAACCCCATAGGAAAAACTTAGCTGGTGTTGACAGTCAGTGCCTGGGATCCCCTCCGTGTTTGAGGACTTCCCACTAACTCTCCAAACACAAAGTAATTAGATAAATATGGACTGGTTTTCTCAAAATTCAAACAGCTGAGCAAGCTGCATGACTAACGTTAGACAGCAATACACAAACAGCATCTGGGGAGCAGTCCTGGATGCTAACCTTTGGAAACACGTTTAAAATGCACAGATTACAGTGAAAACATATGGTCAGAATAGAACAAAATGTGTCCTTTAAAGGGCATTTCTGAAGATGATTTTAGAAGATATAAATAGTATGAGTTTCTAAAGCAGGATTAGTTAAATGCAATCTTTTGTGGAACACAGCCAGCTATTGCACATTCAGAGTGCAGAGATAAATATGCTAATACCTTTGGAAGAAACACATGGTCATTTTTAACCCCATAGTATTGGTAGGAAGGAGAGGGAAAGGGAACATAAAGTCCTCCCTCTATATTTTCCTTTTTTCATGAAGTATAAAGAGAAACAAAAAGTGAAGATGAAATCACTGCAAGAAGAATTCTCCAGTGAGCTGGTGGGGTTGGACAGTGCTTCTACTTTGAGAGCAGAAAGCAGACCCTATTCACTGCTGTACCTTGGGAAACAACCAGCGATGCCTGGCTGTCCTATCTTACTCTTCATACTGAAAGACAAGGGTTTAGCAGAACGTTAAAAGCAGAAGCCTCCTTGCTTGTTACACTCCAAGCATAATTCCCAGAAAAAAATTCTTACTGGGATTTACTGGATGGCTCAGAACAGGTGCTTGTCCTGTCACCAATCTCATTAGAGGAGGATGTCCAGACCTCACAGTGAGAAGGGTGGGCTGTCAGCTTGCTCGGAGCAAACCAGAGCTCAGTAGGGCTTTTTCAGCCTTTATAAATGTGGCATTATAGCCAACATGATGATCAAGATAAGCAGACTTTTAACTCATCAACTGATTTTAAATCATTTTCAAGTCATAGAAATTTACTTGCTCTTAATCTGCCAGCAAGACATGGCCGGCCTCAAGGTGTTTGGACAGGGAAGCAGAGACTTCCTCTTTGTATTACACAGCTTTCTGCTAGGGGCCAGAAACAAGAATGTGTGTGTTGCAATTGCTTGAAGTTTATTTTGTCCTTTTGCTGATTTCTGGCATTTTCTCTTCCTAGACACAGCACTTGTTTGCATGCTTGTTAAGTGCTAAACATGGCTTTGGGCCAGTACTTTCTAGACAATTAAGATCCAGACACAATCCAACACTGATCATATTCTTAACTTTAAGCATAAAAGTGAAGTCACTAGCACTAATCAAGCACTTAAAATGAGCCATGGGCATAAGTGTTTTATTAAGGCAAAAAGAAAGTGGCACTATGTTAAGGAAGAACTAAAAGATCTATTTAAATCCATCCCTAATCCTAGCAGCAATTAAGCAGATGGTTAACTTTAAGCATCTGCTTGAGTCTAACTGAATTCACATTAAACAGTAGCTTTCAAAATAGCACTTCTGTAGAAATATCTGTGTATGACAGTGTCAAAATCTAGCTTTTTACTATTAATTACCTTTTGTGTTCTTGCAGTGTTTCCATTCCATCAGACCTGATGTGGGAGAAGGTGACACATACTCTCTGAAGGAGCTGAGGACAGATGCACTAACTCTGGCCACCCATGGTACTATGTTCCTCATATGAAATGCAGATCTTTGGATATTTTATGCATGCTTTTTTTGTTTTTAATAAATATTTGATTTAAAAGCCCTTTTCCATATGTTGTAATTAGAAATTTTCTGCTTGGCCAATTCAAAACAGCTGAAATGAGGAACTACTGGGTTGGGTTTTTTTTTGCATGTTTGTAAGTCTCAGAGAAACCTAGATGTTGGGAAAATTAGATTTCTGTTAAAGGGTACAAAATAATTTAAAATGAGAAAATCTGGATGTCCTTAGAAGAACTTGCTTTATTTTTCAAGAACACAAGGTGGAGGCCTACACAAGCCGGGACTGAGTGCTATCTCTCTGTATGTCCAGTATCAGCCTTACACAGACTTTGAAGTCCAGCTGTCCAGGAAACCTGCCTTGATTTTAGTGTCCCAGATTGTTTTGTATCTAAATAATTAATCTGTCTATACTGGCAATAAGTTACAGTATTTATAATATATTTAGGTTTGCTCAAACAGTTCTTATTTTGGGAAATCCTACGATGACTACTGAAGTAACATCTTGAAAACTAATGCTGTTAGTTGTGGCATTCTGGTACCTCTTTCCATAGAAATTGAGCATCCCCTGAAATAAATGCTCATGTGTCCAATTGTCCTAGTTTTAGCAGAAGTGTAGTATTTTATCATAAATCTTTAAAGCCCCAGGTTCTTGAATCATTTGCTTAAATAAGAATTTCACCTGTCTTTTCATTAAAAGGAGATCACTGCTTCCTTTTCTGTAAAGAAGAGGCAGCAACTTTGGACTTTGAAGGCCTTGAACGCAAAAGGCAAACAAGAGTCATCAACATTTATTTATTTTGAATCTGTGGGTTTTTATCCAACCTCAGATTTGTTTTCAGATCTCATTTGTGGTTTCTTTACCACATGTGGTTGGCAATACTGAAACTCCCCTGATAACTTATGCAATATTTACTACCTTTCTGTATTGAAACCTGGCAATATGGCAGAGTATAATATTTATAGCAGTATGAACTACTCTAAAGCAATTTCTGTTATTTACTCACTCACTGCTTTCCATGGGAATACTTATGATAGCAAATGTGATGCTCAGCTATGCTTGCTGGAACATAGCTTTTGTATTGTTTTTTAATTGTATTTCTGCACCAAGCTCACCAAGGCCAAGCAAAGAAGTTCTGTGGTCATATTAATTCGATGTAAGTGGGTGATGCTACTAAAGGACGTGGTCTTGCTCCCTCTTTAGCCCTCAACCACATGATTCTCCTGTCTCTGTGCTGCTTGTATTAGTGTATATATGATCTTGCAGAAAATTCTCTCTGCTTTTTTTGGTTTGATTTTTTTTTCTCATCCAGTTGAGTTTTCAACCAGATCAGGTTCCTGATCTCAATTTCTGCACAAAGGTGGGAAACAGGGTGAGCAGATGGAGCTGAGAATGAGAATGCAGCTGCTCCTTTCAGAGGTGAATGATGTTTTGTCAGATTGAAGGGACCAGGGTGATGTACTAAGTGACTGACTTCAGTAATTCTGGTCCAAAAGTGAAGCTGCTACAGGAACAAAACTTCCATAAGCACATGGCCTGTGTCTTCAGAGTAAAGATCACTACTACATTTCAATAAGAAAAATTATGTTTGTCCAAGCTAGACAGTTTTCTCAAGCCTTACAACACTGTTCTCTGAAAGCCTTCAAAACCCACTGGTTTAGGAACTGCTCAAGGACCACCCTGTAGCTGTAAGAAAATCCAGACCCAGCTGGACCAAAGCATTTCAGATGAAGCAAAGGAATCTGACTACATCCTTCTGAATGTGGCAAGCAGTCCTGTCTGAAGCCTTTGGGTCAAATATCCCTGAGACATGGGATCCCTAGCAGTCACTTACACCGCTTATTTTGAGGGCTGTCCCTGGAGACTGGGGACACTAAAACTGTAAAACAGAAGACAAAGAAAGCTGAACTACAGTTGAAGTCAAGCAACATGTGCCAGGACGGTCGGATAGCAAAAGGCTAGCTGCAAAACCACACTGCCTTCATCCTATGCAAGACCCTCTCACTTAAGAAATAAGCATGCGGTAAGTTAAGGGTTGAATGTAGGTGAAAGCATATTCATCTGGAGTAATCTCATGGGCAGACATTTGGATTGATATTTACACAACAAATGTGGCTGTCTCCCCTGTGCTGGCCTGGATTCCTTTCAAGGTCCACAGAGACAGGCACTGTGAGCCCATGCTTCTTCTCATCCAAGGTCCAAAGCAGATCACCAAGTCAAGCTGTGGACATCTTTCTTTCTCCCTGTTTACTCTAAAAGTCCTCCAGAGCTCGGGGGAAATCCCCTACCTGCTTTTAGGACAGAGAAACTGGGAGAAAGAAGGGGAGAAGTTCCCTGAGTAGCAAAGTGGTTCTTCCAGGATACAGTAATAGTGTGTATGACATTTTTCCCAATGCAGAGAAGACCTTTTTCTTCTCCCTTTTCCCTGTTTCACTCTCCATCTGCTTTCCTCCTTCATTGCTGTGGTAAGTTGCTGTCCAGATGGTGCTGACAAACTGCAGTATATGCAGTGCAAATGCAAAGCATGTCCCTTGAGGAAGGTGACTCCCTCCGCACCAAGAGATGAGCTACAAAACTTACTGGGGAGGAACTTCTAAAAGAGGAGACTTAGCTTCTGGGCAGACAGGGAGGTGCAGCCTGGGCAGGAGGGGATGTTTTCTAAAATCTCTACACAGACTCTACAACCATTTTGAAACAATTCAAAAAACATAGAGCCAAATACTTGGTTATTACTACAGGTCTTTGTCAAAGACCAAACAATTGCAGGTCATGAAAGCCATGAGTGTGTGAAACTGTTTCTGGGGGAAACCATGAGGTGCTCATTGTAAGCAGTAAGAAGAGAGGGACATCTCTTTCACACTGATCACATTCAATATGCCATACAACACTTGTGGACGTACTCCAGTACAGCCACAATGACCCTACACTCTCCTTAGCACTGCTGTCCAACCCATGGACACTAACTGCTTAATGAGGTAGATCTCATCAGCGTACTGACACACAACTGATAACAGAACCACAGGTCCATCAGACCTACTGTCAAGTCCTTCTGACATCCTTCTCCCATCCCCTAGTTCACATTCCAGCTGCTTTCCTTGTGCAAAACATCTGAAAATCAGTGTGCTGGTGGCCAGTGCCACTTAACCTTCAGGAAACGCCTGACTTCCTCATACTTTGTGTTTTATGACACCAATTTGATGGTTTAAAAAAGCATTTTGTACATGAATCTAGCAAGGTGTCGACTGCCAGCCAGCCAAGCCCTCTTAAATGAACCAGCTAACAGCTAGATTAGAGACAACTTTTTTCCTTGCAGTTTCCTTTCCCAGGATCTTTTCAGGAGCATTTCCCTTTGGAGGAAGAGATATATTTCTCCAAAATCAGGCTGGGGAAATTCTACCAAATACAAGGACAGCCTCATTTCATGTGATCATTTTGCAATTCCATGCATGGGTTCTCCTCTCTTGAACCCTATTTTTGCTTAGCACCATATGTATTTATCCTGGTCTCTTATTCCCAGATCAACTCCAGCTGCAGCTTTAAATGTAGGAATATCTACCATTTATTATATGAAAGAAAGCGATACATAGCAGCTGTGGGGTGGGTTGGCAGTGGTAATGTCCCTCTGTGCCTGGAGGGACTGACCTGATGTCATGCTGTGGTGGCACTGCTGGCTCTTTTCCCTACTGCAGTCCTGTCTCCCCACTCCTTCATACTGAGCCAGGGTATGGGGAGCAAAACTAGACTGGGGCACTGATCAACCAAAACTTTCTTTTCCTACCTGGATCAGTCCCACACTTTGAATGCAGGGCTGCATTGTGCAAAGGGGATGGAAGACAAGGTTGAAGCTGGACTTGTAGCATTAAGCATTAAAAACTCACAGACATAGAAAAGTGAGGCTCCATAGAGAGCTGCAAGCTGAAATCAGCTGATCAGTAGCCTTTTCTCAGTAACAGAGATGCTTGGTGTGATTGGCTGTCATAAATGCAAACATTTCAGCTGTGGTCATATTTCACAGCTTCTGGATCAGGGTCTCAGCACTGCTGATGGCTGCATTGCAGGGGGATGCAGTCCTAACCCAGTTGCAGGTGTGCAGCAAAGGAGTATCCATTAGATGGCAAGTTCCTCTCTGCCACGTGTCTGCCCGTCTGCCTGGTTTAGGGCATGTGTCTGGGGAAAGCAGACTTGGCAGCACCATGCACTAGGTGTGGCATGGAAAAAAAATCCTTCCGAGTATTATGCAGTGGTTAACATTTGGACAGAAATGTAAAATCAGCATTCTTGACGGGAAAGGGCTGCTCCAGATCTGACCCAACATCTGTTACAAGGAAGAGTATCTGGGCTCTAAAAGCCACTCCCCACCTGCTTGCTCAGTGGTTTTCTTGCTCAGTTTTGGCGCTAGGTTTCAGCTGAGCTGTGGTGGCTTAGACCAGCTTCTTTGCAAACTGCAGCCTTGCAGACTGGGCTCCCCTCATTGCTGTCAGCCCTAGGACCCCACAGGGCCAGTTCTGCTGTCACTGCCAGGAACCCAGGAGCCCTGTCTTGCAGGTGATATGTCTTACACAGGCCATTTGACATCCAGATCAGTGCATTTACCATGTTCATACCACTCCATAGCCAGACATGGCCTGTGCTGCCACTTTCCTGGGACAGTCACAAGTCTCTATATTACTCTGCTACAGCCACTCATCACCCATAAGACTCAGAGTGCTTTGCAGAGGAAACCAGGTATCACTCCTTTCAGCTCAGCCACAGGGATACAAGCTCTGAGGAGTCTGTGGTGTGCCCTAGCATTTGAGTGCATGAACACAGCTGTTTCCCAGATGTTTTTCCAGGCAAAGCTTTCAAAAAATGCACTGTTTTCTTCTATGTTGTACCCCAGAAGCCAAGAGGATGCTCTGGCAGCCTGCAGAAAAGGGGATGGGAGTCTCTGAGGACAACCTTCTTCTCACCACCTTCACCTGGTCTGAAATCCCCCAGAGAAAGGCAGAGAAAGGCAGAGAAAGGCAGTGCTTTCATCTGCATTTGAAAGTGAGAGCCCTTCACCCTGGTAAGCAGGAGCCCAGTTCAGAAGGGCTAATGTAATTGCTTTGCCTTTAACAACAGGGAAAGTTCATTTAAAGTCTGATCTCATTTCTCCCTCCTCCTTCCAGATCTTTCCCAGGAGGGATGTTGGGAAGGATGTCTGCAGCCCTGACATACAGGAATGAGAGTCCTCTGATGCAGTGTGGCCCCTTCAAAACACTCAGGCTGTGCCAAAGTCCCAGATTTGCCATCCTAGCCAAGAAGGACTTTGCACAGATAATGCCTGTGGGCTGAGCTGGCAAATGTGAGATCTCCCAGCACCCCGGGCAGCAGCAGGGTCACAGGAAAGCTTCTTCCAGGAGTCAGTGGCCAAAGCACTGGGGTTGTGCTGTGGATCAGTGGTTCTGAGACGTGTCATTTCCACAGAGTGGTCCTGGATCCCCTTGACTTGCTCTGCCAGGGTGCAGGTTAACCCTGGAGACCTGCCTGCTCTACAAACCAACTGCACTTCTGCCTGTCTTTCTTTCACAGGCAGGAAGAAAATTATTTTCTAAGAGTACCTGGGATCACAGCCCACCCTCTGCAACCACAGACTTTGCAGCTTCTACTTCCTATTCCTTAAAATGTCACTGAGGTTTTTTTGCAGTTTAATATTTTGATCAGGCTTATTTGCTCTGAAAGACTATAGCAATGACTCACTGTGATTTGGGAATCTCTCTCGCCAGTTCCCACCTGCACACACACAGATAATAAGGTTCACTATTTTCATTACACCCTGCTCTCTCTGCTTCTCTCAGCTTTGCCAGCAGACTGACAGCTGCCAGTGTCTCCCTTCAGAGAGACCAGCTCCCTGCCAAGCACTGGTGGCAGAAGTGAGGGCAGCAGGAGAAGATGAGGATGGGGAGAACATCCCTTTGCAAACTTCCTCTTGGCAAGGCAACACACAATTATCAGAAAGTCAGTTTTCATTTTGCAGCAGCCTTCCTCTGCGTATGAAATCCATGCATGGGAGGAAAATACTTTTAGCGAGAAAGCTGTGATATCAGTCCCAGGCACTATAAGAGATGGGTGAAGGGCAATGTGCATGGTGGTGTGTGGACATCCCTCAGTTCCCCAGTCCTGCCCAGAGTCAGTGCCAGCTTCCCACTGGGTAAAACTGCCACAGTGAAAGGGTCTTTTGATTTCCACATACTGACTTGCCTGGTATTAGGGAGCTGGGGACAGCTTCTGAAATCCAGATCTGAGATTTTAATATGCATACCAAATTGTGGTGGTAATTATGAATTTAATAATTTAATAAGTTATTACTATTTATTAATGGCAACAACTCCAGATTTTTGTTGTTAATATAATTTTATATTATAGCTTTTTTAGCTCACCTAACTTCTGACTTCATAGCTTCTGTATCTTACATGGGTTTGGGTAGAAAAAATTAAAGATTTTAATATTTCCCTTTTAACGTTAAGGAATGTCTCTAGTGCTAAGGAGCAATGAGGGAGGAGCAGCTACAAGATCAAATAGAACTGATCTGATCATCAATCTATGTGGCCTGGAAATTAGGAGAAGGTCCTGAACAAGGTGCCAAGTGAGGTTCGAAAAGCCACTAGGTAAAAGGAGAAGAGGTGACAAAACTGATGCCTTTAAAGTGGGAGATGGCAGTTAGACAAAAGATTGTCAACTGTGCTGGAAGCCTGTAAAGGCCCCAGTGACCCCTGAAAATCCTTTTGAGCCTGATGATCCTGGGACAGAGGAGCATCACAGAGACAGCATCCCCTGGCACACAGCTTGGATGCAGGGTGGACACTGGCACCTTCCAGTGTTACTCACTGGAGACAGGCTGAGAACAGACCCTTGAGAGAGACTTGGGGTTTTTCCTATTTCTTCTCTCCTGGATATTTTGCATTCTGCAAGTGAAGCAACGAATCGTGATTCATTAGCTCCTGACCAGAATGCAAAGCCTGGGTCTGGTAGTAATAAAAACGAGTGATGAAAGTGCCATAATTTCTTTGAGATGCTCCTTCCCATGCTGTAGCTGTGCAGTGCTGGGGTTACGATGCCACGCTGCTTCCCAGGAGTACAGTGCAGCTCAGCAAGGTGCCACGGCCAGCGGTTTAGATGCATTAGCAGGGTGGGAGCTGACGAACAATGAATGAACATGGCATCTTACAAAGAATTTTAGCACACTTGAAAAAAACATTGCTTTAAATCTTTAACACCCACCACCAAAACACAGCTGCTCTGGGGTGGAACACTGTAGCCATTCAACAATTCATGACAATGCTAAAATGGCTGAGCGGGATTATAGTAACTGAGTACAATTTGCTCCAGGATGCAACTGCTGAGATGTCTATGCAAACGGCAACTCCCCAGATGCTTGGGAGACAGAGACGTGATAAGGACTAAGAGGAGCATTTGCAAGTCACGCTATGAAAGATGCTTGAGACAAGAGTTTCTTATGAAAGAACAAAATATAGATGCATAATAAGGTCTAGAAGACTTCATCTAGTGCTTGCCTCTTCTCTCTCCCATTGCCCTGCTCTCATCTGTCCCCCACTTTGCAATAAAGCTCCTTTCTCAGTATAACCTGGATTGCAGGCAATAGGGAGAAAAGCAGAGAAGCAAGGCTGCAGGCTAATGAGTACTGTCTGGGCTGAGATGTGATCTGGCCCATGGCAGTAGCTGTCAGGACCCGTCCTCTCCTCTCCATCATCTCCCTACTCCTGTGCAATGAGAAGCAGAGAAACAGCAGGGCAGAGTATGGTACAGAGTTGCATCAGTGCTTAGGGCAAAATTCTCCTTTTCAGGGGAGGCCAGGCTGGCTGGGCAGGACAAGGAGCATTAGGCTGAGCTGTAAGAAGCTGAGCTGCAGGGTGGAGTGGAGAGAGGTGATATACCTAGGAAGGGGATACAAAAGCTGGGTTACATAGAGAACCTCTCGATACTCATTGAGGGTGGAAGGGCTTGGGTTGGGGCTTCAGGCAGGAGCCCCTTGGTGGGAAGTGGAGTGCAAAGCTAACACCACTGCGGACAATTTTTTTGATAAAGGGGGTATGACAGCTGCTTTCAAGAGGGAATTTGGAAGTAGAGGTCAATATTCTCTGAGGAAGGAGGTCTGTATACCAGGACTTAGCATGATGGAGAGGTAGGATAAGGGTCTGTGTTAAAGATAAGAGAAGGTACTCCTTGGACAAGGCTCCATGGTGCTCAACTGACCAGAGCCATCAAGTCTCCAGGTGCCTGGGAAATCTCTGCAGCAACAGCAGCTGTCTTTGAGGTTGTTGCAAATGGCACAAGTCTAGCCTGCTGCCTGTTAAGCAACATGCAACCTCAATGAACGCAGCATTAAGCCAGATGAGGAGCTATAAAAAGTATAAATAAACTATTCTATGATTCTATGATAAATTACACACTATGCCCTCAGACATCCATCCATCCCAGACCTCTGCCAGAAGTACCTGCCCAACACGAAGCCAAGGTCATCACAGGAGATCCACTTGTGCTCAGAAAGCTTTGGTTTTCGCTACCTCTCAACTTGCATTGCCATGGGTGGCTGCCTAAGCAATTACAGTGTCCCAGCTTAAGGCGGAACTATTAATATTCACAGATACTCCCTGAGGCTGGGCAGAGAACAGCCATTTGAAATATCTGAGTTTTTCAAAATTGGCTTTTGTTCCCTCACAGGGGAAGAAAGAGTTACCTATTGACAGACCCCTTCACAATCCTCTGCAGTAACGAAATAAGAAATGGCTGAAAGAAAGCTCACCCCCAGCTCCCAGTCCTGCCCAGCAAGCTGTTAAGGCTGCTCCCACTCTGCAGCGGGAAATCAGGGAAGCAGAGCCCAAATCACATAGGACTAGCTCCCAAAGACAATGCCAGTGGGTCACATGAAATGGGTGCAGGTAGAGTCTCCTCTTGCCTGAAGGGAGTTGCAAACAGCTTTCTGGCAACACCTTTTTCCTCCCCATCCTCCTGAAACGTTACTCACCTTCCTGTTATGAGTACAGGGCAATGCCCAGAAAGCTCAGCCATTTTACCGCCGCACAGCATTTGGCTGTGCACAGGGGACTTCATTCAGCAATGCCACCTCTGGGGATGGCCTGGGAGTGCAGAGGGGGAGCATTGATGGGGAGGGCCTGGGGTCCTTTCTGGAGAGCAGCAGCCACCTGCAGCATTCATGCCAGGGAGCTGTGCCTGCTCAGAAGCCTCTGAGTGCTTGCTCTACAGCAGCAGCTCTGCTTTGCTGGGGAGGTCTCAAAGGGTGGCTTACTGGAGAGCAGAAAGTCTTCTCTGCAGCTGAGCCTGGTCTCACTGGGACACAGTCCAAAGCCATGAGGGCCCACTGCAGCAAACGCTGAGCAGCCAGACCAGGGTCTCTGGACCTGATCCAGAGTCTGGGATGCAGAAGTAAGGTCCCACCACTACCTGAAGGAAATTATAAAACAGAAGCCCCACTGAGTATCTGCTTTGATCTGAAGTCCCTGAAGACAGGAACCTCCCCCTGTGAAGAGATCCTGAGATAGCATGCAGTTTCTAACAGAGCTCACTCTCCCTGCCTTTCCGAACTGGAGATTGATGAGTGTTTGGGAGACAAAATAGCTAGTTGGTGAGGCTGCTTGCTGAATTGAGACACAGGCTCTGTCCCAAGGGTGTGGACGAAGACACTAAGAACTATTTCAGAGTATGCCATGCAGTAACAAGGCAGTCCTGTATCTAACTCTTCTGACTTTGCACAGCATTTCATGGGGCTCAGAACAACCCTTTTGTATCAAGCTTAACTCCTGGTAAGCTCAGTGCGGACTTCACCATGGAAGATGGAGTTTCCATGCACAAGCATCTTCCCATGTAGATCATGGTCCATTAGAGCTCATACAACTATCACAGCACAGACCCACATCCCTGCTTGCACAGGGAAGCATCTTTGGGCACCTGTCATTTGTTTTCTCTCATCTTTGTTAACATGAGCTCCTTGCTGCATATGCAAAGCTGTGCTACTCACCTGCCAGCCCTGCACAGCACACTCCACACAAGCATGTCCCCTCATCACAGTGACAAGAAAGCCCTGGGATCTCTCAAACCTTGTTCCTAGCTGCTCTGCAAAGTGGTGTGGTACCACTAGAGGCTATGGTGTGTGGCTGAAAGTGGGACTCACTGCCATGAGCCAGCAGTCTTAACATGAGTTGGATGTCACTGCTTCAGCCATTGTGCTGTTGCTTTTAGCAGACCGGGGTTAGAGAAGTGGATCCCTGATGAGCTCTGCATTTCAGAGCCCCATGACAATTCCCATCTGCCAGTCACAGCCTTGTCCTGCTTCTGCTTGTCTCTGCCTAGTCACTTGTGAATCAGGAGACCTTTCTGCTCTTTGAACTCTCCAGTCAAGAGAGTTGCATCTCCTGATTTCCAGTGCTGAGGTGTTTCTGCTCACAAATAATGCCCCCCAGAGCCACCATTCCCCGCTTTGAGTTGTGAAGGAGGGACTGTTTATGCACAGCACAGACACATCAATATTTCAAAGCTCCTAATGCAATCCCTCCATGAACTCTCATTGCTGCTTTCCTCTTGCTAGATAAATCATTAGCAAGGAAACCAGACAGGACTCGGCAGTGTTCAGGCTGACATCAGAGCCCAGTGACATCGCTTGGTTCCCATCAGGAAGTCAGTATTATTGCAAACTGCAATTGTCTAACAAAATCTTCACTTACTCTGTACTGTGGACTTCCTAGAGCCATTGCCTCTGTTTCCTTGGTACTGTATCTCTTTTATGAGTCCAGCATTGTATATAAAGCTAGGACAGAGGGACAATGGTTTCTTACAGGTCTGTCACTTGTAGCTAAATTACAAGTCTAGTCCTGTTTAGATGGCAGCAGATAACAGTATTTCCAGCAGGATTGTGGATGACGGATAACTCGTTCTGTGAATACTGTTGACAAAGTATCTGAACTGTTGTGCTGGACATGGCCAAAGCCCACCTCCAGGATTTTGAAAGCAACCAAGACCTGCACATACAAGGATTCTGCCCAGCATGGACCAAGCAGTTTGGGCTGGACCTAGCCACTGAGTATGAACAGGCAGGAACCAGGCAGTCCTTCACTGTGAGTGGATCCCCTTGTACTCAAGGAATATGTGCACAGTTATGTCCCCATTGCAATCTGAATTTTGTTGTAGTTTTTCTACAATGTTTTTTCCCCGAGTATGTTATGTTCTAAAAGCTAAAGAGTGCCACCAGCTACATCCCAGGATTCTGTGGACTAGCTCTGCTTATTTTTTCTTACAGGCATCAGCAGATGGAGACTGATTTCCAAGGCACACAGTCAGTGTGGGAAAACCCAGTCAGATATTACTTATTTGTATAAAATTGAGCTGTTGCTCAGCCCTGAGTACAGTGCTCTCCTTTCCTCCTGCCTTTTTATTTAAGTGGACCATTTGAACTGTATTTTCAAAGAAGAGATCAATTAGTCCCTGAAAAACTTTCCTGCAGCTTCAATACTGCCCTGGTGGAAAATGCAGGGTTGATCTTGTGAGGGCAATCCCAGCACTCCAACCAACCCAGTTAGGTTTGCAATCAATGTCAGTGATCAGGGCCTCTTTCCCGGAGGACAACAAGCCTCAGAGACATAATTTCATGCTCTTGCTGTCAGCTGTCTTGCACAATTTATCTTCTCATTACCTCTTTAACAGCAGTGCTAGTCACTGACTGATTGAGGAAAATAACTCTTGTGATGGAGACATAGGCTTTGGAAATAAAGCAGTAAGTAATGTTACTTTGCAGCAATATATATGCTAAGTTTCTGTAACCAGTGCCTAGAAGAGATTGGGAAGGTGGAGGACAACTGGTTCCTAGTGTCCTGTGAGCCGATGATATTCAAAGATATTTCTCTACGGCTTGTCTAAAGTCACCGTAAGACAAATTGCTGTATCACAGGAGCAAAGCTGGTTGGGTGGAGAGCAGACAAAAGGGCTGATCTGAAATCGTGACCAGGCAGCACTCGCATACTGCAGACTGCCATGTAATAGATATTTTTTAGAGGATTCTGGACTTTCAGGTACTCCCTAGATTCCCTGCTGCCCTTTAAACATGGTTGAAGGCACCACTGTGATGCCCCAAGGAAGGCAAGAGAAGAACTTACCCTAAGAGAAGAACATCAGATGCTAATGACTTGGCAGAAGAAGCAAGCATGTACATATGCACACTGTATGCAGAAACATGACTCTAGGTGGAACAGCTTTCCCCACTTTCATCTACAGCCATGACATTCACTTGCAAATGTGCAGTGATGAAGGGAACTTGCTCTGTTTCTTTCTCAGTTGATTCTGCCACTATCAAGGTCCCTACTCACTCTCACAGTTTTTTCTCTGTGTAAATCCCCAGATTTCCTGAAACTCACAGAAGCTACGGCAAGTACTGCAGTTCTGCACAGTGTTGGTATCATGTTATGGTAGTGTGGCTGGAGCTGTGGGTTTCTATGAGGACTTTCTGGTTGGACTTCTTTAACTGTGCACCTCTTTCCACCTCTTATTAAGCAAGAGTGCATGTCACAAGAGTCCATGGGTATGTGATTTGGCAGAAATGCTTTGATTCTGGAAGCACTCTGTTTTCTGAAAAAGCCTCAGCATTTTCCCTGGGCAGCAGACACTCTTTGTGGTAAATTTCACTTTGCTGTGAATTCAGCTTTCAATGAAAAATAGTTTTATAAATGTTTTAAACAGCCTGGTGCACATCCAAGCCACTGGAGCTGTAAAGGCATAAGGAGACACCTGTTTCCAGATGTGGGGGAATAGACCATGAGCTCACTGAGTTATTAACTTCTCTCCAAGGGCACAGCTTCTCTCAACACAACTAACTTAGGCTACTTGCAAGGAACAGTACAAAGGAAAACAGCCTGATCCTAGCTTTCAGCTTCCAACCCAGTAACCATTGTTTTATTTAGGATATTTAATGCTAACACTAAAGTTCTTCACCTCATCTATTTACTGTTCTTGAGGACTTGCAGGAACTAGCAGACATATCTGAGTAATACATCAGACCAAATGACATGATAGTTTTCAGCTCATGATCAGTAGGCAAACATGCTGCAACAGAAACCCCACAGGGGCCATGCAACTAGCAAGGTGCCTATGAGAAAGGTTGAGATCAGGTCTTCCCAGATGCTCATAGCCCTGAGGCAGCGGTGGGTTGGTCTCTGAAACTCTGCTCAATGACAACATGTGACACCTGGACACTGGAGCTTGACCTGCTTTGACAGTGATACTTTCCTTCAGCAGCACGGCCACTGAGAAGCTCAATAACTACAACCCAGCCTTTTCTTTTACAGAAGAGTGGTGGTCTGTGGGATATGCCACTTGTTACTTTGTGCAGTGAAACAGGAATTAGTTACTACCTTTGCACAATGTCAGTGCAAAGAGCAACCAGCCAATGCCAGGGCTCAGTGTGCTAATGACTGTGCAACAACAACCTTCCAGTATAAACTGGTGAGACAGATGATGCATAGTTTAGCAATGAACACTTGAAAAATGAGCCCAAAAATGTGAGTCCTGAGTCCAGCAGGTGTTTTGCTAGGTCAACATCTAGGCTACAGCAAGGAGAGTCTGAGAAGCCCTCTTGACAGGAGGGATAAACCCAGCCGTTACATTTCCCTGTCTTTGAAAAGGGCATTGTCTCAGTACCTCCAATTTCCTTCTTTTTGGAGGAAAAAACACTCTGAATAAAATATAGACACATCAGCAAAGATGTTGTTTTTATAGGAGCTCCCCTAGCTCCACTTGGTCCCAGCTCTCCAAGCTTGTTTTGTATATTTGCTTCCACATGGTCCTCACACACTGGTGTGTTTCACTCCCTGAAGTAAGACGGGAGCTGTCACAAATCATTACAGCATGCTCATCTCTATACCTCCCTGCATCCCTTGCAGGGCTGTTGGCGCTGCTTGTCACTATGCAGGAGTTTACTCAGGCAGACCCCTTGGATTTCCCTGCACCGTTGCTAAAGGCAGTGGGTGGTGTGGAGAGCCTGGGGGTGTTCACTGGAGTGGAAAAGGTTGGTGCAGTGAAAAATTCTCTACCTCCCCAGACAGCTATGACAACAGCTAAGGACTGATCAAAACATATTCACTGTCCCCACTGGTTTCACACTCCACTCTGTTCCCTGCACAGAAGCCAGGAATATAAGAGGAGCTTGGTGCCTTGGCATGGTCTCAGACTCCAGAGAGGTTGAACGTGGGGTGGGCAAAGGTCTCCTCTATCCATTTTGTCAGCAGTGATCCCAAGCTCAATCACTCTCAAGTGTAATTTCATCCCATCTGAGACGTGGGATGCACCCAGCAGGGTGGGCAGGCAATGCCCGCATGCACTGCTCACTTCACAGCAAGGGCAGAGCCTCCATGCTGGGGAGGCAGCCTCTGAAGCAAGGAGGCCATGCATAGCTGCCCTCCCTAGGCTGAACTACTCCCTGAGATAGAACTATTACAGCTCTACACTTTGCCTCAGAGATCTTGAAAACAGTCTGTAGGACTCAGATGTAGCTTGTACTGGAGGGTCTGGGATGTCCTCCCAAGCCTGGTGACCTAGTTCAGCATGGTGCCAAAGCACTGGTGCAGGCACTAAGTCTGAATCCTTGGCCAGCACCTCCAGCACAATCTTACCCATTAACTCTGCATAAACAAACAATCACTTATAACGTCAGGGAAAATAATCTCACCCATAATCACTGATTAGAAATGTTTGCTTATGGCTGGATATTTATAGCCTACAAGAGGTAAATGTCACCCTCATCGCCTGCATTGCATGGGAGATATTGTTTAATTAGCAATCACAGCCTCTGGGCTGCTGCTGTTTGGAATGGGAGATGAGTGCTTCTGTGCTTTATTTACCCTTCCTTATTCTTCTGTTCTTGTTCAGGAGTGGGATGTGGCCTTTCTCATCTGCAGTTGTTCTCAGACCCACAGAGAAAGCAGGGTACTGTTTTGAGGTGTCCTCCTCCAGGATCCGTTTCTCACACTTGACAGCAACAGCCACCTTGCTCAGTCTTTGGGTGTGATTTATGCTGCATTTCATGACCACTGTGCTGAAGCCCTCAAGTTGCTCAGCCACAGCACTCCAGCAGTGTTGTCCTTCCTACGGACATTTTGGCAAGAGGATGGAAGAAATAAGAACAGTAAGTTCATACAGCTTCCCAAATTTGGGGTAGACTTAAAGACAGGTAGTTTCTTAAAGAAGTCCAGCCTAAGCCATCTGAGACAAGTGCTTAGACCAGGCCACAGAGGAGAATGAGATGGAGCAACCACTGCTCAAAAGAGATCAGTTGTGAGCTGGGCTCTGCAACCCCAAGTTAATGGAGGGAGTAAGGGGAGTGAGAGAGTATGATTTAAAGCCAGAGACAAAATCAGAGGTACTTGAGCTTCTCTCACATATAGAGAGTTTGACAGGACCTACAAGAGTGGATAGGAAGAACCTTTGGAGTCTCAGGTTAATCTCAATTTACTAAGAGATTGCGTAGGCACCTGCACTTCACACTGCAGCCTCAGATGGGGTAGGTGGTGAACAGGACATGCTTATAGGCCTTTTTTCCAGCATCCCAGAATTGCTGTCTTTGATGTTTGCTGAACACACTCAGAGCTACTCAAATCCCCCAGCAGCCTCTGAAGACACAGCCTGTGATTATCTTAGCTCTGCAGACAGGGAGTTTGTACATGCTCTGACAAACCAAACTCTAGACCAACAACCTATCAGGAGTCGTCTGCTTCACTCTCACTTAGACCATGGCATGGCTGTTTCTTGCTGTTAGTACTGCTGGGAGACTGTATTGTAGAAAAGCAAAAAGACACTCAGAAGCTCCTAAAAACCTCAGCTATTTCTCCTTTTTTTCTCTAGACTAGCCAGACATGTTGTCTTCCCATTCTGCTTCTGCAAAGACTGGAAGCTAGTTACAGAAGTGTCCTCGCAGCATGCTTATCACTGGGGCAATATCTCATTACCAACTAGACCCAGAAAGGCCACAATATGTGGCAATGATTGAAGAGAAGTTCATGCCACTCTGTTAGCCACCACGACAAGAGTGATCTGAACTTGGCACCAAGGAGACCATCCATGCTGCTCTACTCCTGTGGTGGAGGAGTAGTGAGCTGATTTGCAGTGGTGCACAAGGGCCTTCTGCTGGCAGATGGGTTCGCAAGGCAAGAGCACACCTGTGCAGCACAAAGCAGCTGCCCCACCAAAACTACCACACTGCCATAGCCCAAATCTGGGGTCACCCAGGATTCCCATGGCACAGAGGCACGGCTCTGCCACACCTGCCTACAAGAGCCCTTGCTAAAGCAGGGAGCACCCCCAGAGCCTGGTGAAGCTCAGAGCTGTTCCACCTGTACAGATGATGTACAGGCAATCACTGTACAGCCAGTTATCCTGACACTGTTTCTGTGGGACATTGCAGGGCTGCACAAGCGGGATGTGTAGACCACGTATTTAGGTTCTGAGTTGCACGTTGCACGTGCAGCCCTTTGGTTGTGCGTTATCTTCTGAGAAAAGCCTTTCCTCTTTCTTGCCAGTGCTTATACCTTCCTAGTAGCTATTTTAAATGTAACTTTAGCCACTGTCTCATTTCCTTTGTATTCCCAGATTACCTATCTCCTTACCAGGAGACTGGGATGAATGTATTTGAAATAATTTACACTAGACAGAGATTTACTAGACAGTTTTATGAGGCTGTAACTCCTTCATGCAATTCCTCAGCTCACACACTCTCCTGTCACACAGCACAGCTTTCCCCTGTTCAGATCAGGACCTGACACAGCTACTCAAAATGAATCTGCCCTACAACTGGCTGCACTCACCCAGACCAAAACATCCAGGGAAAGGTGCTGTTCCTCTCCTAGCAGTCAAGCTCAGAGCTATAAAGCATAGAGGTTTATGTGATGTGGAAGTCCTAGGCCCTTTGTGGCAGGCAGAAACCTCATGCATTGATGTCTACCATTGATTCTTGTAAGAATGGCCTGAAATGAATTTATTTCACAGACAGCTGACATTTAAGAATGTGCAAGTAAGAACTGACTTTGCATTTTCCCTGTTGCTTGTAAGTCTGGATATTTACTTGGTGCGGGATTCATCTCCTGCAACGCCAGCCATCTGGAAGTCAGGTGAATTGCCTGAGCTCTGACTTCTCAAAGGAGATGGATGTTCATGTTGCTGAAGGCATTTTGAAAAGTCAGGATGAAGAGTGGCTAGCACAGGTCTGTGACAAGGGAGCAAGTGGAGTCTTTCTCTAGTCTCACCTTCCCTGTTACTCCATGCTCCGCATCTCAGCAGCCTGGCACATAAGCACTAGAATTGCACTTGTTTTACACTTCATAGCTACTCCTTTGCTAGACTGCAGCATATCTGAGCAAGCAGTTCAGCCTTTCTGTGTAGGAAATGTCTGTTAGAACCTTGCAGCTATTCAAAAACATGATCTTAGTTCATGCCTTTTCTGTATTAATCCTGGACAGAGATCATCCATTATTTGTTAGCCACACTGACTGCTTGATTCCTGCACAAATGCTCCCCATTCCAGATTGAGATAAAGATCTTACAGCAAAGACTGTATATGATATATTGCTGTCACAGAAAGTGGCTTACTAACATACTGGCATGTGGGAGCTGCAGAAGCACTAGGTCTATGTCAAATTACCCAGGTCACTAGACAGTTAGGAGGTGCTGGAATATGCTAGAAGGGAACTAGTGCATTTTTTCATCCCACACAAAGGTTAGAGACAGGAAAACCACAGTCTTGTGAGCTACCAAGGGACAGAGGTCAGAGAAGCAGCTGGAGTTCAGGGATCTCAGAACATGCAGGTATCTCTACAGAGAAGGTGCCAGACCTGGAGATTGCTGGTCCTCTGGTATAGGGCCTGGCTGAGCCAACACTGGGGGAAGGTGAGTAGAAGGCTGCCCATGGTCAGGTGTGGCTGAAGGAGCTGGGGATCTGAGTGCACATCCTGGATGTGCTTTGTTCTCATCTTTTCTTAGCCTCAGCTGCTAGCTGATGGTCATGTGCTTGATGGACCTTTGGACTGACCTGGCATGGCCACTTGTGCAAGCACTTCATCTGGCTCACTACTAGTGATTTAACATCTGAGAAGGAAAGCAGCCAACAACGAGGAGAGATGAGATGAGATGAGATGAGATGAGATGAGATGAGATGAGATGAGATGAGATGAGATGAGATGAGATGAGATGATGAGATGAGCCACCCAGTAGCAAGACTTGGGGAAGGGATAGCATTCAAGCATCTTACAGTGGGTCAACAAGGAAGCTAAACACAGACATATACAATCTTCTCCAGGTGGGTTGAGGGCTATGCTTAGCCTACAGGGTTGTCCACTGGGGAAAGACTCATTTTCTTATACAGACAATTAATTACAGCCTATCAGAACAATACAGATCAAGACACCTGTGTCCTGCATTAGTATTTGTGAAACATGCTTGATACAGTGCAGAGAGTTGTGGGTGAATTCAGATGTAACCAGCAGCTCCATATCCAGATGTGCTTTTAGTAAGCTTCAGGGTGAGAAGCAGCATGAAGTGGAGCAACAGATGCCCTATGCGATGGAGCACCAGAGAGGTTAGAGCTGAAAGCCACAGGGAGCGTTTGAGTGATATAGCTCTGAGCACCAGAATGCCACTTCTCTCTATTTACTAATGCATTTGGCTGTCTCTCTGTACACAACAGTTGCCTTGTGTCTCTTAAACATGCTCTATTAACTGTCATCACATTTTATCACTCCTCTGGCAATATCCAGCAACACCTCTATAATTTATTGTCATTAGTTTTATTCATGACCATCACAGAGGTCACAGCATGGGGGAAGAAGAGCACCTCATCCATTTCACAACTAAGCATGCTGGAATAATAGCTTTTCAAACAGCTGATGTTAAATAGACATGAAAAGATAATGAATAACGAAGAATAAGGGAACTGGCCTTTTTCAAAAAAGAAGCTCTTGACACTTGGAAGTTGAGTGAAATGAATTCTGACTTTCAAGACTGTGCTTTCTGACACCTCTGATGCAGACATCTCCCTCTGAGCTGGTCCAGTCAGGCAGTAGGAGAAATGGGGAGCATTTCTTTCAGATGCATGTGTTGAACTGTACCTTAGAAATGCCTCATTCTTTCTGGTCAGTCTGAAGAGAGCCTGGAGGGATTGTCTTAGGTGGTTATATCCGCATGTGGCCAGACACTTCCTAAAAAGACAGCCTGAACTTAGTGGGACATAAACTTAGAGGAATGGAAATGGGCTTTGCACACTCTGGTTTGCTGCTCCAGGTGACTCTAATCTGCAAAGAGGCCCTGCACAACTCACTTTCTGAGACAGGGACCATGGAGTTTACTGTAGGCTTCTTTTCAGATCATGGACTGAGTCTTTTTGTACAGAAAACAGACCACAAAAGGGAGTATGTCTGACCAGATGGCACCATAAGATGTAGCCAGGATGCAGCTGGATTCACTAAACAGCTGAGCAGCATGTCCAGGACCCATTGCTGAAATGATTCCTATGTGGCGCAGGTCAGGATGAAAATCCTGAACATGCTACATGTGAGAAAAACCTGGAATTCCCATCACATGCAAAATTCCAAATAGAGACATTCCCCCCCTCCCCGCCCCC
>NW_010156176.1:0-7752 GCF_000695765.1 Mesitornis unicolor
CTGTGATTCTGTGATTCTGTGATTTGTTTTTTCACCCAAAAAAGTGTAAACAGACACCTCATTGCAAAGGGATAACCAAGCATTTACAGAACTCTTTCAGGGTTTGATCATTTCAGGAGGGCTTGACCTCAGCAAGTGTTTTTTCCTGTTACATGATGGATCTTTTTGTAATAATAAATAATATTGTAATAAGTATATGGGGTTTTGATTTATTCTTTAAGTTGTCGATGCAAAGTCAAGCTTTCAGAAAGGGAATCTCTGACATGTTCGTGTATGGATTATTGGTCATTGTGTATAAATGCATTATCATGCAGTCCTTACCTAATTATATGCTCTTTTTCTACCCAGTACAAACTGAAAAAAAAATGGAAAAGCTCTATTAAATTGAATCCATGGAACATGTAGGTAGCATAACACTGAATGAAGGCCTGCGACCATCAGAGCCTCTTCTTCATCAGCTCAGACCTGATGTATTAGGTGGTGTCACAGGAGTAAGTTATCATCACCCATGGAGACAGTGTAGTGAAAACAAGACTTTTATCTAGTATGTGTATTTCACAGGTTTACTGACAGCAGTAAATGGCATAAAGCTCCTTGCAGAAAAGAACTGTTTTCTAACCCTCAAATATCATACCTGTCAATATAAAAGAGCAGAAAACTGCTGGATGGTAAAACACTGTGACAGGGATCTCTATGGCCCAGTATCCTCTGCTGCAAGAATAGCCTCAGTAGGCATTAAGCACAGAAGAAAGAAGAAAAGTATGTAGTTCAGATATACTGGATCCTACTTGGCTTATAAAGGAAATAAACAAAGAATGTTTGAATGTGTGAAAACTATTTTGCCACAAAATATTGAGCAATGATCAACTGCATTTGGTGGAACTTTAATAAATAAGAATGTTTGTGTGAGACACTAATTATTCAAGTTACAACCCCAATGGTTAAACTTTACAAAATTATAAGATACTGAAGACCTCCCATTAAAATGTAGATGATCAAGAAACTCAAACTACAGCCAGTAGAGAAATAAACTATCTCCACTCTAGATTAAAGATCATTACTCACAGGAAAACAGAAGGGCCTCCTTTCTCTTTTTCTGGTACTAGATGAGATGTCTAATAATTTGTGTGCATTTCAGGTTTAGAGGTGAGTTAAAGGTAGACATAAGCTTCCTCTCATTGGGCAGATAACAGGCTTCCTGTAGGTTCTCAGCAGCATGAACAGTAGACCAAGCACTCAGGGAAGTTTCCAGTTATTACACATTCAGAATCACTTTGAATTTTTGTTTGTCAATGGAATATTTTTGTAAAATTTATCCATGTTCTTTAGAAGGATATTTTACCTTGGCTTAAAGCCCTAAGTGTACAAATATCTACCACATGCTTTGGAATTTTTCCTTAATAATGGTTTGGAGACTTAATATTGAAAGATACTTACAATTTTCCTGGAGAATTTGAATGCTGATATAATCTGAAAAGATGCTGAATAGCAGCTACACGATTACTGTTTGCAAACTCACACTTAAAGCAAACTATTCATCCAAACTGGTTGTCTTCACACTGGAATTATTTTACTCTCCTCAAACAAATGGGCTTTCAGTACACAATTCTACTGGAAATCAGTATTTTACAAATTTGACATAGTTATAGTTAGGATGGAAAAGAGGATACCAGATAAGCATTCTAAAACAATGCTTAGTTTTTGAAGCATCTTTTTTTAAAGCAGTGTCCATTCTGCTCTACAGTTTAGTTGAACAATGCTGCAGTGATCTCTTCAGAAAAGAACACAGATAGTATCGTCAAAGAAGGCTAGGTACTAGTAAGTTACATTTATTTCTCCTATCTGATACTGTTGCTGCAGATTTGCTCTACAGATGTCTAGAAAGCAAGAGTAAACATTAAAAGGTGGGTTAAGGAGTTCTATTTCAAACAAAACCTCAAATGCTGCTTTCTCAAACCAAACATTTACTCATGTGCAAAAGTCTTCAAAGATTTGAGAAAAGAGAAGTATGAATTACTATTTAATTCATTTATTGGCAGCCTGAATTTTCAATATATTTGTACAGGAAGCAATGGCTTTTAAGAGTAGATTTGACTTGTATTGGCTCTTGAAAAGCTGGGAAGAATACAAGTAATTCTTGGGAGATTTAGAAATATTCACTAAAAATGCCTTGTTCTCTGTTTTGCTCTAGCTCAATTCAAGAACATGTGCGGGAATATTCCTGGCTTCACTTTTGACATTCATACTGGAAAAGCTGTTGGTAAGTTTCACTGAACTTCTTTTAACTAAAAATTGTTTTCCTTAAGGTTGTTGCAGCTGCAAAATAAGCATTTCATACAATAAAATTCTAATTTAATTTTGGAATTACAATAATGACATAAATTGTGAGACTAATTTCTGTGTAAAATATTTCTGCTTATATTTTTAAATTTATATTTAGTATTACTCTGTTTTGATCACTTCCTGAACTTCATATAGTTTATTTTCTCTCATAATGGGCATATTTTTAGATCTATATCCTGTCTGTAGTTTCTGTAGATTAAAAGGAACTTCACTCAGTTTTAAGCACAGTGGAATTGAGAATGCAAGCAGTATGTAAAGCCATGAAGTACTGTTCTTTGACTAGCTCATCTCACTTTCAGACATAGATGAATGTAAGAAAATCCCAGGAATCTGTGCAAATGGTGTTTGCATCAATCAGATTGGCAGCTTCCGCTGTGAATGCCCCACTGGATTCAGCTACAATGATCTGGTCTTGGTCTGTGAAGGTGATTTGAAATGATATTATTTTTCTACTTAGGCCCCATAAGCATACTTATCTTAAATGGAACATTTAATTCACATGTTTTTCAGAATCTAAGAGAGAGACTGTGAGCTTTTTTGTAGGGCTGAAGTCTGTAAATTAGTTTGTGATGTATTTGTCTTTAATATATGTTCACAGCCACTTAATAAAATTTGTAATAGCCTTGTGTCAATCAATTCACTGATTTCTAAATAAGAAGTAAATAAAATGCTTTTATTTTATTTTATTTTATTCTATTTTATAATTTTTATTTTATTTTTGGGAGGAAATTTAATTCTTATTCTTCTCAAAGAAATGTTTCCTTGATTCTTTTTTCCATCTTGTGTCTGTTATTCTACAGTTTTATAGGTAGATGCATAGATGCTAATAGTGGAGTTCTGTGTGTTCTAAAGTAAATCTGGTTTTGTCATTAGTATTCAAATGTCTTGTGCTGATGTGCACATTAAAAAGGTAACAAACTGTGCCACTCTTACTATTTCAGGTCAAAGACAAAGAGGAACATTTTTTAATACAAAAACTAATTTCTTTAGGCAGACATTTAAAATTGCAAAGCCATTTAAATGTGTAATAAGTTGGATTTGTAGGTTCCTTTTTCATGCAAAAAGTGTGTTATGGGTGAAATTGTATTGATTTTGCTTTCCATTTGCATTTATGGCACAGGAGACTGAAGGTCAAAATATTGATGCTTTGCTGAGGACAAAAGATTTATCATGCAAAGATGGACAATACAGTCTAAATTCTAGGGGAAGTAACTGTCTCATGGTTTCTGATGACTGAATCATGACTCTTGGTATTTCAGATGTTGACGAGTGCAGCAGTGGAGACAATCTCTGTCAGAGAAATGCAGAGTGTATCAACAGTCCTGGTAGTTACCGCTGTGAATGTGCTGCTGGTTTTAAGCTTTCACCCAGTGGTGCCTGTGTTGGTAAGAAATCAGTTGACTTTTCTTGTCCTTGTGAATATATTTGTACCTAATCAATGGTATGTGATTCTTGGAGGGTAAAAGGGGTTCTTTTCTGTTACCTTGCATTTTATGTAACAGTTTTTACTTTATAGCCCTGCTTCTCCGTAGAAGGGAAGAAAAGACAGTGGAGAATTTTTAAAGAACATTCTTAATGTATCAATCAAATTCTAGCAGTAGTTTTGACCTCGAGGTGTATAGGCAAGAAGTTCCTATGAAATGAATTTTTGTTATGATTCAGGTTTAGCTATGGATAATTTTGAGTCTGGTTTTAATAATAACAACAGATTGTAAAACATGTTTGTGTAAAATGAATGAATAATAAAAGTCAATAACATGTACCATCTGTTTTATATTTTTGTTACAGATCGCAATGAATGTCTGGAAATTCCTAATGTTTGCAGTCATGGTTTATGTGTGGACACACAAGGAAGTTACCAGTGCATATGTCACAATGGTTTTAAGGCTTCTCAAGACCAGACTATGTGCATGGGTATGGAAAGAAAATACTTTTGTGGGGGGTTTTTTGGGGGTTTTTATGTTGTTTTGTGTTTTTTAAAGGGGGAGGAGGTGACCCTAAGTTTTTGAGGAGATTATAGTGACATTAAAAGACTGATTCATACATTTTTGGATTTTTGTGAATAAGGTATGTGAAGTTGTCCTTGGAGTGGATAGATAAGTTTGAGGGGGAAAAAAATGACACTATTCTTAGAGATAGTTCCATGTTACTGAAGACTATATTAACTGTATTTTGATAAAAATACATCATAGTGGCTTATTTGACAGAGAAGTTTGTAGCAATTATCACAAAGTGATAGTTTGCAGATAAAAAAGACAGGTTTTTCAGTTATTTAGAAATGTATAGGGTTCAGGTTTCTTTTAAAAAACAGAATCCTATGTTTCATGTAGCTTAAATCTATACTTACATTGTATTCAAATGATGACATGGTAGAGATTATATAAGAAATAACAGGATTACAAAATAAGCATGTTTTTCTTGTTCTTTTAGTGTTTTGTAATCACTTCTACTGAGTTTTAAAAAGAAAAGGTGATGCATATTTGAATTCTATTCTCATTGAGAAATATAGCCAAAAATTATTTTGATTTTTGAAATAATGATCATCAAAATATCAGTTCTAAGCTATAGAGAAGTTCAGTGTCTTCTATAACACAGATGTGTTCCAATTTCAACTTGAAACAGACATTTAAAACCTATTCACATTGTATTGCACATTAGTATACACCTTGAGTCTTCTCATATTTGGACTATGGTTTTTTAACATTTGTTAAACCATCTGAAGAAGATATTTGGGAAAGTGACTTGTGTTAACAATTTAAAATTTTGAGAGCTTGATTACTCAAAACAGTAACTTAAATAGTTCTAAAACTAATTCTAGAAATTCCATAGCATGAAATACAGATCTAGACAGTGACAGGTTATGGAAATAATCCATATGGCAACATTTTCACCTTCTGTAAATAAATGTTTCGGGAAGTCCAGAAGAAGTAAGAGAACAAGATCTAAATATCTTCCAGATGCCTGTGAAACTTCAGAAATTACTGAAACACACAGCAGTGTGTTTGAAGCATTCAGTGAAACATTGAATTTTAGTGCCTTTTAAAAATCATGCTTTCAAGAGTTTGTTAGCAGTCTTTATAATTCTGGATATAGCACTGACATCATATATTTATATATGTAAATTGAATTTTGAACAATGACACAAAACTTCTTTATAGAGTATTTTCAATAGGTTTTCATGGGCTTAAGAGTAAAATATGTTCATAAAATTTGACATACTTCCAGTGCTGTGACGTTCAATCCTTTGTACTAAGTTTCAATCATAGGTGTACCTAAAGAAATTAAGAAATGTTAGTTTGGAAAATGAAAAGACAGAACACTTTCAGATACTGCGCATGCACTTACTTTTATCTTTGCATGTAACATTATATTTTATTTTTAAATAAATATGAAAAATGTGTAAAGTAACATTTTCCTATGTGTATCCAGAAGCTGTAAAAATAGTACAAATAGAAAATATGACAGACGAAAGGAGAGACTGAAGTTTAGAGTATTTTCACTGTGTACCATAACACAGTAACACATACCTGGGAAAATCAGCTCCCACATAGTTTTGTTTGTCTTTGCAGATGTTGATGAATGTGAACGCCATCCATGTGGAAATGGAACTTGTAAAAACACAGTTGGATCATATAACTGCCTATGTTATCCAGGATTTGAATTAACTCATAATAATGATTGTATGGGTAGGTGAAGTAATCCAAACTTTCTTTTCATTCCTACTGGCTTATTATATACCAAGGAGGATGGTATAGAGTTAAAACTCAAGCAGAAGACAGGTCAAGGTGTTAAGAAAGTTAATTGAGTGCAGTAACTGATACTGTTACCAGCTCTAGAGGTTAACCTTTACTACCATTTTTTAAACTGATTAAAAATATTTTTATTTGGCCAGCTTGAGATTATATGAACCCTAAATCTCTGGACCACTGGGGCAACCTTACAGTTCGCTGACATTTTAATGCAGCTCTAGCCTCCATTACATTTCGTGGGTAATTACAGCACATGTCCTTGACTACTGACATCATCTATAGGCACTACTTGCAATAAGCATATATTATATCACACCACCAGTTTTGCCTCATGAATTTAAAATAATTTCTTTATTTCACCATATTTCCCTGCAAAGAGATGGCAGGGCCATTAGCCCAACTGAAGAGCATCTACACCAATGCACACAGCGTGGGCAATAAACAGGAGGAACTGAAAGCTATTGTGCATCCAGATAACTACAATATAGTAGCTATCACGGAAACCTGGTGGAATGAGTCACACAACTGGAGTGCTGCCATTGATGGGTATAAGCTCTTCAGAAGGGATAGGCAAGGAAGGAGAGGTGGTGGGGTGGCCATGTATGTTAGGGAGTGCTATGGCTGCCTAGAGATTAGCGATAGTGACAACAGGGTTGAGTGCCTATGGGTGAGAATCAAGGGGAAGGGCAACAAGGCAGATATCATGGTGGGATTTTGTTATAGACCATCTAACCAGGATGAAGAGATAGATAAAATATTCTATGGGTAGCTGCGAGAAGCCTCACATTCCCTTCCCCTTGTACTCATGTGGAACTTCAACTTCCTGGATATCTGCTGGAAGTATAACACAGCAGAGAGGGAACAGTCCCGGAGGTTCCTGCAGTGTGTGGAAGATAACTTCCTGACACAGCTGGTGAAGGAACCGACAAGGGAAGGTGCCCTGCTGGACCTGCTGTTTGTGAACAGAGAAGGTCTTGTGAGGGATGTGATGGTTGGAGGCTGTCTTGGGCACAGTGATCATGAAATGATAGAGTTTTCAATCCTTGGAGAAGCAAGGAGTGAGGCTAGCAGAACTGCCACTTTGGACTTCTGGCGGGCAGACTTTGGCCTGTTTAGGGACTTGGTTGGCAGAATTCCTTGGGAGGCAGTTCTGAAAGGCAAAGGAGTCCAGAAAGGCTGGTCACTCTTCAAGAAGGAAATTGTAAAGGCACAAGAGCAAGCCATCCTGCTGTGTTGGAAAACGAGCCATCAAGGAAGAAGACCGGGCTTGCTGAACAGAGAGGTCTGGCTGGACCTCAAAAAAAAGAAGAGAGTTTATGATCTTTGGAAGAAGAGGCAGGCATCTCAGAAGGACTACAAGGTTGCCATGAGACTGCAGGGAAGAAAATAGACAGGCCAAATCTGGCTAGTGCTGTTAAAGAAAATTTAAAAAGTTTCTATAAATATATGAGCAACAAGAGGAGGATGAAGGAGAGTCTCCACCCTTTAGTAGATGGCGGGGGGGGAACTTAGTGACTAGGGATGAGGAAAAGGCTGAGGTAATTAATGCCTACTTTGCCTCCGTCCTTGGTAGGAAATCCAGTAGTATCCTGGGTACCCAGACCCCTGAGTGTGAAGACAGGGATGGGAAGCACAGTGAAGCCCCCATAATCCATGAGGA
>NW_010156176.1:7816-35895 GCF_000695765.1 Mesitornis unicolor
TTCACCCCAGGGTCCTGAGGGAGCTGGCAAAAATGCTCGCTAATCCACGTTCCATCATTTATCAGCAGTCCTGGCTAACTTGGGAGGTCCCAGTTGAGTGAAGGCTTGCAGATGTGACATCCATCTACAGAAAAGGCCAGAAGGAGGACCTGGGGAACTGCAGACCTGTCAGTCTGACCTCGGTGCCAGGGAAGGTGATGGAACAAATCATCCTGAGTGCCATCACACATCACATGCAGGACAACCAAGCGATCAGGCCCAGTCAGCATGGATTCAGGAAGGGCAGGTCCTTCTTGACTAACCTGGTTTCCTTCTATGACATGGTGACCTGCTTAGTGGATGAGGAAAAGGCTATGGATGTTGTTTACCAGGACTTTAGTAAAGGCAGAGGTGCTGGAACGTGTCCAAAGAACAGCAATGAAGCTGGTGAAGGGTCTGGAGCACAAGTCTTATGAGGAGCAGCTGAGGGAACAGGGATTGTTCAACCTGGAGAAAAGGAGACTGAGGGGAGACCTTATCACCGACCTGTCACAAGTGTTGTTCCACAGAGCTCAGTACTGGGGCCACTTCTGTTTAGTATCTTTATCAATGACATAGATGAGGGAACTGAGTGCACCCTCATTGAGTTTGCAGATGACCCTAAGTTGATCTCCCTGAGAGCAGACAGGCTCTACAGAAGGACCTGGACAGGCTGGATCGATGGGCCAAGGTCAAATGCATGAAGTTCAACATTGGGTTCTGCACCTGGGTCGCAACAACCTCATGCAATGGTAGAGGCTTGTGGAGGAGTGGGCTGGAGAGCAGCCTGGAGGAGAAGGACCTGGGGGTGCTGATTGATAACTGGCTGAACATGAGTCAGCAATGTGCCCAGATGGCCAAGAAAGCTGATGGCAACCTGACCTGCATCAGGAATAGTGTGGCCAGCAGGAGCAGGGAAGTGATCCTTCCCCTGTACTTGGCACTGGTGAAGCTGCATCTCAAAAACTGTGTTCAGTTTTGGGCCTCTCACAACAAAAAGGACATTGAGGTGCTGCAGCTGTCCAGAGAAGGGCTACAAAGCTGGTGAAAGGCTTAGAGGACAAGTCTTATGAGGAGCGGCTGAGAGAGCTGGAGTTGTTTAGTCTGGAGAAAAGGAGACTGAGGGGAGACCATATAACCCTCTAAAACTACTTAAAAGGAGGTTGTAGTGAGGTGCGGGTCAGTCTCTCCTCCCTCCTAGCTAGTGTGTAATGGCCTCAAGTTGTGTCAGGGGAAGTTTAGGTTGGACATTAGGAGGAATTTCAGTCACAGTAACCCCATGCAGCGCTTCAGCCCTGGGGATGAGTGGCTGAAAAGCTGCCAGGCAGGAAAGGGCCTGGGGGTCTTGGTGGACAGCAGGATGACCATGAGCCACCAATGTGCCAAGAGGGCACATTTCCTATCCCCTAAGGGACAGGACACCAGAATATCTGAGGATTTGGACAATTTAAATTCCTGGATACTTGTGATAAAGCAACTAAAATCATCCTGGGCTGAAGAACAGGCTCATAAGTCTCTGGAGATCCTCTTCCTTGTGCAGAGAGTGAGCCGAAAGAGAGGAATGTTTTACACTCCTTCCTGCTACAGAGTGAGACAGAACAAAGTCTATTGGTTTTTTTCTGGTTCAGGAGAGAACTGAAACATGTTAAGTAAGTATTTTAAATCCTCTCCTTGTCCAGGAAAAAGAAAATTTAAAACTTGTTCAAGTAAGAAGAGTCTGCTGCCAAGGAATAGCACTATTTGACAAGGAGGTTCTTTCCCTTGGCAGTATAGCTGCCAATCTACTGCCAGGAGCATCCAGCACCTCTGCTCCAGGCTGTGCCTTCAAGGAGCCCAAGCTGACTCAGAGGTTTGACCTTCTGTTAGCACTCCTCTTCACAGCTTGGAGAGCCTCAGGGCTTTCTTCCAAACAAAGGCAATTTAGCCTATCCCAGTATAATACTTCAGAGGTATTTCTGCTTGTAGAACTCTAACACAGAAGAAATGCACTATGGAATAAACTAGTAATACGGGCATTGGATGGCTGTAGTGGCTGAAGCAGAAGTTACATCTTTTTCAGGAGCTGGTACTTAATGCTTCTGTAGAACACTAAAACCTCTACGGTGAAAAGGCTCTTAGTCCTCATCATTCAAATTCCAGTATCTTAAAACAATGAAGTGTAAGTTATTCTTACACCATGATGCTTATCCAATTTCCTTTTCATTTATTCTGACACTTTCTCATCTGTGTTTTTCTTTATGCAGTGCTCCTTCAAGTCTCCATTATTAAAGTAACTCTACCAAATAATAAGTATTTTCAAACCTCATTTTCAGAACTGTTATGAAGGAGAAAATAATCCTGTTGAAAGCAAATGAAGGATTCCAAAATTTGGAAATGACAAGGCAGGTTTTAGGAGGAAAGTCAAGCACATATAAATCCAGATAAAATCCAGAACACTCCATGTAACATTTTATTTTCTGTGTCTGGAATCAGTATCATAAAGTCACTTGGCAGTAATTGAATGTTTCCAGATGCAGTAGCTGAGGTAATGCTGCAAGTTTGAAAATTATAATACCCTATTAAAAAAGAGTGTTGTATAAATAGAACCCATACCCTAGTCCACTAGAGCAAGAGTTACTTTCCACTAGCTGTCAGCCGTTCCCTTTTTGCTGCAAGATTTGCCTTTTCCACAGAAATATATACCATAACTTGAGTGTGTTTATAACATACTGTATATACTATGCTGCGACTCAACTCTCACTTCTGAGGTTTTTTGTGTTTGTTTGTTTTTGGGATTTTTTTACAGATATCAATGAGTGCAGTTCCTTCTTTGGTCAGGTGTGCATAAATGGACAGTGTTTCAATGAGATTGGTTTCTTCAAATGTTTATGTAATGAAGGATATGAACTTACACTAGATGGCAAGAATTGCATTGGTATGTATGATACCATATGGAGATGTTAAAGTACTGATGAGCTGAAATAATCCATCTATTAGCTCCCATCTAGAGGGAAGCTCCACACTCTGAGTAGATAAGTATTAAAAAAAAGGCAGTGACTTTAATGAAAACGCAGTAGAGGTAACTGGGTTTTGGGACAGTTTATTATCTTCAAGCATTTAAATGCCTTAGAAAAAGAAAATCAGCAAAGAATCCTACGGTCTTTTTCATGCATAAGCCTGTTTTGTAACCATAAGACTTACATTATTCTAAACCTTTCTTCATTCCATCTCATCTCCAAAGATACTAATGAGTGTGTGGCATTACCCACTGCATGCTTTCCTGGTACCTGCCAAAATTTGGAGGGATCATTCAGATGCGTCTGTCCATCAGGATATGAAGTAAAAAGTGAAAGTTGTATTGGTAAGGCAATTTGTTATTTTTGCTTTTGAACAATTTAAAAATGAGAAAAAGTATCTTGTTCTAATTTGGTGGAAAAGACATCCTAATGTTTGTGAATGCTGCCTGACTTAAAATCATGGTGACAGGGAATAAATAAGTAGGAAAAGTCTCTTCAGAAAGAGGTTTTAAAAATAGAAGGCAAGATAATTTGTATTGTATTCTACTATATTTTGTACATTAACTTCTTAATTAATTAATTAAACAGAAAAATACTTTTCAAAAAATGATATTTTACCTTTCAGTAACTTTGGTTTTTTGAAAAATAACATTCATATAATTCATATATATATATAACATCTGGAATATTGCATCCAGTTCTGGCCCCCTCAGTTCAAGACGGACAGGGAACTGCTGGAGAGAGTCCAGCGTAGGGCTACAAAGATGATGGAGGGAGTGGAGCATCTCCCTTATGAGGAGCGGCTGAGGGAGCTGGGTCTCTTTAGTTTGCAGAAGAGGAGACCGAGGGGAGACCTCATTCATGTTTATAAATATTTAAAGGGTGAGTGTCACGAGGATGAAGCCAGGTTCTTCTCGGTGACAAACAATGATAAGACAAGGGGTAACGGACACAAGCTGGAAAGCAGGAGGTTCCACTTAAATTTGAGAAGAAACTTCTTCTCAGTGAGGGTGACAGAGCACTGGAACAGGCTGCCCAGAGAGGTTGTGGAGTCTCCTTCTCTGGCGACATTCAAAACCCACCTGGACGCCTTCCTGTGTAACTTCATCTAGGTGTTCCTGCTCCGGCAGGGGGATTGGACTGGATGATCTTTTGAGGTCCCTTCCAATCCCTAACGTTCTGTGATTCTGTGATATAATTAAAACAAACCAACCTGTGTACTGGATTTATGTAATACTTACAGAAAAGTAACTATTGGCAATCAAGACATGAACTAAACTTCTGGTTTCAGAGGGCTATTTAGTTTAAAAATCTTGCTAAAATTATGGAGCTTATAGGAACGTTTTCTTAAATTGGTTTCTTCTAAAAATTATTTTCCAATTTCGTGTTTTGTATAGTGTCTTTCAAGTGCCGAGATTCACAGGAGACGTAGGAGGGTACAGCAGACCTTTCATGAGTTTGCATGTTCTTGTTTGTTCATATAAGTCTCGTTTAAAGCCTTCAGTATCATTCAGGAGCTGAATGTCACACAATGAACTAAGATCTGGTGTGGCAGAGAATGAGAAATGAATCCCAGTTACAACTGGAATTTTATTTTATTTTAAAAAAATTGTATGTATTTCCTAAGTCCCAGAGTTCTGTCATCCTTCTGTATCATGCCACTACATTCAGCTTGCCTGCCAACTTCATTTCTTTAGGCAGCTGCTGTTTCCATATTAGCAATTATATTTGAGATGAATTCAAATCACCTATAGTTGTAAAGTCATGACTTTGAAAGGAAAGCTTTTGGTTTTCCAGGAATATGAACTGCTTATGGCCACTTCAGTATCCTGACAGAATCTCTTGCTGCTTTTGACAGCACCAGTGACTGCCAAACACATTTTTTCCGAAACTGAGTAAAAGGGACTTACATTCTTTTTTCTCGTTCTGTCACATGTCCAGAAAATTTGCTGCTAAAGTTCCTAGAAAATGCCTAGATAATCACTGATACTTTGTTTAATATTATGACAGCTCTTGCAACATACAGTCCTTATTACTTTCTATTGATCTTGTATGCAAACAGCTTTATAAGAATTAATTACTTCTGTCTGTAATGTGAAGGTTGGCAATGGCTAGACTAGTTTTTGAACTCCAGGGCATTATATGCAGGTGAAACTAGAACAGATGGGAGCCACATAAAAATTCTTAGTTTTCATCTACATGTTTACTATATGGGAATGAAGGGTAGAGGACCCATTTACTTCCACAGTCTGGCTAGTCACCTGTTTGTGGCCACAAGAAGAGTTTCTTCCTCTAGTCTCAAGCCATTCATTACAGTAATAATCACTACTTCAAAAGAGCAGTTTTTCCATCCCATTAATGCAGCTGAATTGCTAAGCTTTGTATATTATCAACGGCCACGCTAACTGGGAAATTAATTACTTCTTTTTTTTCACTGAAAGTAGCTGACTTAAACTGCTTCACATAGTAAGAGCCTGTCCTGGAAAGCTACTGTAGAGTTTGGTCATATGCCAGATTATGCTACAGTGATTTGTTCTTGTGCTATACCTAATAGTAACTTCTAAAAACAAGGCTCAAGTTAATATTTTTCAGAAGTAACATCACAGAATATTCCTACATGACTTCTTGCATCACTCCACTTACATATTCCTAGTGATAAAGACTATATTTCCATTGTTTACTTATGTGCTACATACAGGTCAGTTTTCCAAGATTCAAACAAAGAGTCCAACAAATATCAGGAAAAATGATGCTACAGATTTGTAACTCAACATCCATGAATCTTACTTTCATGTAGAATACCTATTCCTGCCTACCCTTTAATTAAGATCAATATGAATGTTATTGTAGAACACTTATACAGCCATAGGTGTCTATGATGGTTTTCTTAATATCCATTACTGAAAGACTCAAGAGGGGTTGTACTGCAGTACAGCTTTGAAGATTATTAAAATGCACTTCAGAATTTATTAAATTATAATTACCTTTACACATTACTTTAGCAAGAAGGCTTATAGCTTCTGTCATTATTTGCAGAATATAATAAACTAAAATGCAATTTAAAGTAATAGACATGAAAAATTAAAAGCCTTTTAATGTATTATTTTTCTTACTCTGTCTATTGTCTATGTAGATGCAGGATATGCAGCCTGATACTGTTTGAGCTGCACAGTTTTACAGGCACTTGGTGTGTATATTAAGTACTCTTTTTTTGTTTAAGTTTTTAATATTTTTTTAAAGATTTAAATAGTCATATTAAAATATTCTAAATTATGCTATTGAACAGGAAAAATTTTAAGTAATGAATCAAGAGTGGCTGTGGAAGACTGGTAGATATGAATATATAAATATAACATAGGCCTTCCTCTACCAATAACTAGCTATAGTTTCAATTCAAGAGTCAGTCAGCATGAAAAAAGCCAACCATTAAGTATAAAGAGTCCCAGCATACAGATTTTTAAAAAATTAATCTTTGGATGTTTTATGTTTACAGAAAAATATTTTTCTTATGAGAAATGTATCTTCTGTGTTTCACTCTGAAAGCATTTATTTAATGTCTGTGTTATAAATATGACAAGGAACAGAGAATGGTATTTGGAGAGGAGAGTACATACCAGTGAAGTGCTCTAATTTGAAAGAGTTAATGGAACCTTCAGGCTGCTTTATCTCTTGATTGCTTTATTGGAGGAGCACCTCCTGCCTAAGTTGAATAGATAAATAAACAATGTTTCTTAACCAAAGGATTCACAGCCAATGGGGTTACAGTGAACCTTTTCTCCTTTAATTTACAGATGTTGATGAGTGTAATGAGGATCCCAGCATCTGTCTCTTTGGTTCTTGTACAAACACTCCAGGAGGTTTCCAGTGCATCTGTCCTACGGGTTTTGTGCTGTCTGATAATGGACGGAGATGTTTCGGTAAGTTAATGATTGAGGAATATAGTAACTTATTCTAACAGATAACAAATACTCTGTAGAATGTGCAAAAAGTGGCCTCTGCAAGTCTTTTCTAAACTATGCCCTTATGAGGGTTGAAAAGTCCTTTAAAAATAGTGTGAAAAATACAGGCCTAACATTGTTCCTTTCAGGGATAAGCAGTCATCATCTATACCAGGTAGAGGATGCTAGCTGCATATAACTGTATTTTCTTTTTTAGATACTCGCCAGAGCTTCTGTTTCACTAACTTTGAGAACGGGAAATGCTCAGTGCCAAAGGCTTTCAACACCACAAAGGCAAAGTGTTGCTGCAGTAGAATTCCAGGAGAAGGATGGGGTGATCCTTGTGAGCTCTGTCCAAAGGAAGAAGAAGGTACCCATGAAGATTTAAAATAAAGCCTTTTTCGGTGGGAGAAAAGGAAAAGCACATTTGTACTGTTCGTTTTTGATCATTAGAGAGATCTTTTTGGCATTCTCTCTTGTGACCTTTTCTAGAACCATTATCAGATCAACAAAAGGAACAAAATTAAATAGAAGAAACCACAGAAAAATAGAAATACTGAATTGTTGTTTTAACTCTGTAGAGAAATGAATTAGTAGCCTTCATATGTAGGTCTGTCCTGCTTTAGGGAAAAGAGAAGAACAAAATGGGACAGTGTCACGAATCCCTGAGTTTTCAGGTTTTTGTTTTCATGAAGTACAGAAAGTGGAAGGCACCAAGGACAGACACATGTGGAAGCTCAGCAAGGTCTAGTGCTGCTTCCCCAACCTAGAGACAGTGTTAATTTTGCATCCGGCAAGACAGCATAATGGCCATGATTTAAACAGTTGAGAGTTTTAAAAAATATGATGTAGAAGATTATTGGATGTCTTTAACCATCTGTCATGGTTTTCTTTTCTTTTCTTTTTTTTTTCCCCAAAAAACATACCTCTACAGTTGCTTTTCAGGACCTGTGTCCCTACGGTCATGGAACTATTCCTGGAATTGATGATACACGTGAAGGTAAGTATTATTTTTCCTGATAATTTGGAAAAAACCCAAATTAATTATACATAAAACTAGACTTGGACATTATAGTATGTGATAGCTTATTCCCCACAGCTCCAGGTGACAAAGAGACAACATTTAACAAACGTGAACCATTATGAAATGATAGTTAAAAGATTACCTTTGAAATTGCATGGCTAGAGACAAACAGAATAGGGCATTTATGTTTTTTTAAAACCTTTTTTAAGACTTGATACAGAAATGCATCAACTAAATGGTTGCTAATATCATCCTGCTTTTTAGATGTCAATGAATGCCTTGAAAACCCAGGAATTTGCTCAAATGGTCAGTGCATCAATAGTGATGGATCATTCCGCTGTGAGTGTCCCATGGGATACAACTTAGATTTCACTGGAGTGCATTGCATCGGTGTGTCCATGTTTCATAAATTATAAGAACTGTAATGCTTGTATTTAAAACACAATTTGAAATACGCCCCAGGTCTCTTCAGTTTGCATTTATTCATTATATACAGATACTGATGAATGTTCGGTTGGCAACCCATGTGGAAATGGTACGTGCACCAATGTGATCGGCAGTTTTGAGTGCCGCTGTCACAAAGGATTTGAGCCAGGTCCGATGGTGAGCTGCGAAGGTAACGTGTCCTCTTATCCTGGTTTTGCTAGAACTGAGTTGTAGAATTCAATTTAGTGTTTCAGGAGTGTTCACTTTAAATGGACACAAGTTAATATTGGAGCCTTGGCCAGGATGGACTTGTTTTCCTTAAGAAGCTGATAATTTTTTTTTTAATTTTGCATTGTTGCCAGCAGATATTTTCATTTTCCAAACTTTTACCTGCATGTGTGGTTACAGTTTCTTTTAGGTTTTTTTTATTTCTCTCTGCACAAGAGAAAGGGGTAGCACTGAAATCCCAGGACTCTCTGGGATAGGTGACCCAGGACAGATGATCCCGGTCTGATCCAAGCTGACCAATAAAGGTGTATTCTATACCATAAACATCACGCTCACTGTACATTGGAGAGCTTGCAGGAAATGACCCCTTCAGCCCTTCCTCCTCCTTCTTCTTCAATCCCTATCCTTCTACTTCGTGATGGCAGCCCTCCCCTCGTGTTGTGACTGGTCTATGGCCAGTACCTGCTGTTTGTGAGCTGAGTATAACTTTGATTGCTTTATTATAATTGTTCCGATTCTTTTTACAGTTAATTTGCATTACTGTTATTTAAATTTGGGTTGTTTTAGTTATTGAATAGTCTTTATCTCAACTGATGAGTCTTTAATTTTAATCTCCCAGTTATCTCCCCTATCCAACCAGGAAGTGGGGAGGGCAACTGAATAAAATGCATGGGTTTCAGCTGCTTGACAGGTTAAGCCACAACACATCTTTATGTTTTTTTCTTTATTTTTTTGTCCAGTCCTCAGTATTCAAATTACTTTAATAACCAGAACTTTAGTGCTATTGTGGGTAGGAGGAAAAAATTTCTGCTTGAAATACATCATTAAAAAAGACATCCTGAATTGATTTACGCAGTATTTTTAGTTCATCGCAGGGTTTCCCAAACTGCATGTTGTGGTATGTTACATTATACAGCTGTTTGTTGTAAAGGGGTTAGGGTAGTAATGATTGAGGCCCCAAAATATCCTCATAAATGGCTAACCATGGCAAAAATGCCTGCATTTGCAAAGCATTCTTCGTAACTGAGGCAGAGCAGTTATGAACTGATCAATTCATCACAGTTATAGTAACAAGTCAGTTACACTGAACGTAATAAGCTGAAGTCAGACCAATGGTCCATCTAGTCCATTATTTAATCACTCACAGTTGAAATGCTAATTCAACATACAAACATGACTAACAGCTTTCTGCAGTTCACTCCACTAATACAAGAGCAGATGCTATAGGTACAATATTACGTGAACTGAGGAATGCAACCCTGCAGAGTCAGTTTTATCCACTTACGGATCTGTTATCCACGATTCTGTCCAGTACAGTCTTGAATCTGCCTCCACAGCCTCTTGTGGCAGCAAGATCCAGAATGTCACTACTCTCACTACTTAAAGAAGTATTTTCTTTCATCTGTTTTAAACTAATCCCCTATTAGTTTCATTAAGTGCCTTCTGTTTTTCAATGTGTGGAATTTATGTAGAACCATTCTGCTCTCATCACATGCTGATCAGGATGCTTCTTACAAATTTTGTACTTCATCGATCATAGTTCATTTTCTGAAGCAAGAATTCATTGTATTTTTAGAGCTGGGAAAAAAAGTTGATATCTCTTACCACACAAAAATACATTTAAAAATGTTCATATAATAAAAATCTGAAATAGGCCTGTCCCAAGTTGTCATTCTACATTTAAGTAGTTCCATATTTTTCATGCCATTATTTTTAAGTAGAGCTTTGTTTTCTGTGGCCACTCAAAACCAAACATCCACAAGTTTCTGGTTTGAATTATTACATTTCTGATACTTTTTAGCTGACAAGAGAAGGTTTTAGAAAACCTTCTTGGTGATTGTTTTAAAACTGAGTGGAGAATTATTATTTTGTTCCTTTCTGTTCAGATATAAACGAGTGTGCTCAGAATCCCTTGCTATGTGCATTTCGTTGTATCAACACTTACGGTTTCTATGAATGTATATGTCCAGCTGGCTATGAACTAAGAGAAGACCGTAGGATGTGCAAAGGTAATGACTGATGTATAAACTTTTCCCCAACATCCATCACCCTGTACTGGCCCAGGCATAATCCAGATATTTCTGTGCATCTTGCATTCGTCCCCTCAGTGGAATGTAGCAAACAGCCCAGCAGATGATGATTTACTCGTTCAGAACTCATGTAAGAGCAGTGTCTGGTGTTTTTGTTAGTGAGTGTACTACTTGATGGAGATTGTAAAGCCAAGAAAGTCACAATAGTGACGTTCATTTTTAACATGGCAAGATGATACAGCTTACAAAGATTAAGGCATAGCTCTCAGATCTTTCTTCAGTGCTTGTTAATTAGGAACGTTTGTATGTCTTTTCTTCTTGAGGAAGTGCTAGTTGTCTTCAGTAACTTAAGCTCCTCGAAGGAAGTTCAAATACAAAACATATTTTTTCCAGATATGGATGAGTGTGCTGAAGGTCTTCATAACTGTGAATCAAAAGGCATGATGTGCAAAAATTTGATTGGTACCTTCATATGCATTTGTCCTCGAGGAATGATCCAGAGACCTGGTGGAGAAGGCTGCACAGGTAAAGCTTAGAGAGAGAAGAAGGCATTCTGCTAAAGTACAAACAAGCAAACAAATGAAAAATTCTCTGTATATGTAGATAGTAAACTAGAAAGTAGCAATTAATAACGAACATTTAAGATTGCTAATTATGCCAGACACCTTTAACTTTTTTTTTCGGTTCAAGGTTTGAACCTTTTCTGGGAGCAGTTCTAAATGACTAAGTGTTTCAGAAGATAAACTCTTGTTTTGGTTTTTTTTTTTGTGGTACAACAAGATCAGAATTTTTTTCAGACATTTGTTAGATTTAAAAAACTAAATTACCAAACCAAAGAGACCTCGGATTAGTACAAAGCAAAATTATAATCAATAAAAAGTTAAATTTTCTTTAGCATTAACACTGTTTATAAATAATGTGGCAGTTCCTTAAAGATTTAAAACTGTAGGATTCTGAAACAATATATAAAAGCTATGAAGAGCAAAAAATGTGGAAACTGCCATAGATTAAAATAATTCTGTAAGTAAGAAAACAGCTTTCCTCCATCATTTTCTCAATTAGTTGAGGGGAAACTGGTAGCTACATTTTGGCAAATTATACTTTCTTCTAGTACATAAAAGATCCCAAGTCCATTCCAAAGTTTTCTGTGGACAGAAGTAGCTGACTGTCTCTGTGGACATAGGCTGTCATTGTCTCAGAGGAAAACCAAAATTAAACATCTATCTCAGTGAATGCTTTCAGTGAAAGTATTTTTAAGACAGTGTTCCTTTAGCAAGAGAATGACTACTCTCTTTTACATATCTTTTTTTTTTCAGGATAAATAATATGTATTAACAAAATTTTGCCTTTTTTGCCATGTAATGCCCCTTTTAAATCCCCTGAGTTTTTTCTGAGGTTTAATTTTAACCATCTGTAAAGGTGTGTAATTGCTTACAGATCTGTGCCATTAGCTATGGAAGAAAATACACTTAAGATTGTAAACTGTTTCAGGGTAATGACGAGCAGACTGAAAAGTGACTGCAGAAGAGGTCAAACATATTCAAAAACTCTTAATGATTACAAAGTGAAAATTTGTTACTCAAATCATGCATGTATTCTAATTTTATTTAACCTAGGATGCAGTACATAAGGAATGGAATGGGATAGGAAGGGGCTTTATTAGTAAGTCCTTTCCAGGCTTAATCAGTTCCTGGTTTTCTGTTTCTTGCAAATACGTTGCAAATATTACACAGAATAATTCATGCATTCTAGGAGGCTGATATATTTTCTTATAACTATTTATTTATTTTTTTAATTGTATTTTTGTAAAGATGAAAATGAATGCCGCACCAAGCCAGGTATCTGTGAAAATGGTCGTTGCTTGAACATTATTGGGAGCTACCAATGTGAATGCAATGAAGGATTCCTGTCAAGTCCATCAGGCACTGAGTGTCTTGGTAAATACCTCTTGCATACATTTCATCTTACATTAAGGTATAAAGGAAGCAGAGTGTAAATTAGGCATCTGAGTATCTAACACCTCTCATTTCTACAGAAATGAAATAATGATCCTTATTAATTAAACAGGGATATGATATTAAATAATGATAGGAATTTGGAGCATCTTGAGAATGTCAGCTAAGTCTAGCAATCAGGGGCTGCACATAGAAGTGTCTAAATTCCAAAGGATGTAAATATGGTGATGAGCAACACTATCCAGACAAAAGACAGGTATTTTAAAAGCAGTAGAATTTAATTACCTTGGATAGATCAAAAACTGGGATGCAGATAAAAATTAAGTGTTTGCATATTCCGAACACCATCTTTTAAGCACCACAACACTGCAAGTAGGCATCTGGATTTTCTGTACCTTTAATTCAGACAGTGATTATGAATACAAAATACTAGAATTTCACCAAAAAATTGCAAGATACATTAAAAAGTTTTGGGGCAGGCCTGCACATTAAATGCTGATGAAGGGTTTTCATCAATCTGTATTTCCTTTTCAGTATGTTCAGACTTGTCGTTTGCACTATAAAATTAATTGTTCATTTTTTAGAAATCAAACAGAACTGCAAAACCTTACTTTTTCATGATCAGTGTTCAATTGTAGATACTTAAAATACTGAAACAGTACAAATACTTATTAGTATAATTGCATTAAGAATACTTACATGTTAACATTTACAGCTCCCTGTAAATTGTTATCAGTAGTGTGCTGACTTCATGACAAAGCAATAACATTGGAAGTGCAGGGTATTTCCTAAAGATTAAGACCAGATGGGGAGAGGATGCCGCAGTCTGTAAACCCCAGCCAGTCATTAATGCCAAGGAAATACCCTGCTTGGAGGTCATTATTGCTTTCATATATGATTTTCTTATTATTTTCTGAAAACTATGCTTTGGGTTAGTTTACTCATTGCTACTTTTCCCTTAGGGTTTCCTGGGTCAGAAATTACAATGAAAAATTAGTCTGCCAGAAAGAAAGTATTTCTTCAAAGTTAAAGTACAAGCATCAAATCTTAGATTACATTATTTTAACTATATTATGCAACCTTTATATTCTGTTCATATTAAAATGTATTCCACATCTCAAATTGGGGACAAAGCATTGTAAGTTCTTCAAGTCATAATGTGCATAAAGTTCTACACAATATACCTATCTAGGAGCATGGAAATCTGCAGAGTCTTACAAATTACTGCAGCAAACATGATCCCTCACACAGCAGGCACTTTCAGTGAGGACAGCTTCATTTGATGTAAACAGTTAAGTTACTGGGCACCCAGAGTACGTTTTGCCTAAAGCCAAAGTTCGCATATTACCTGTTTCATGTAAGAAATGTACAGATTCTAATCCTTGTACTTGTAAAAAGGAAGGTCAGATTGGTGTTGATACATCTACACATTTTGAGTAATCTGAAGGATTTTATCTCTTAGCTTTAAGAGAAAAAAAATAAAATATTTAATTTAAAATATACGTGTCTGCCTGACTATAGTTGACAATGTCTCCAAATAAGACAGATGACATAGCTTATTTAGAAGGTATAATCTGCAAAAATTAGAGTTCTCATTAGTACTGTAAGGTGGTATCTCGGCTTTCCTCAGCTTCCTGTTTGAAGGAAACTTGTAGGAGTTAACCGTCTCTGAAGTTTTGCTGCTCTTTGATGATTGACAGGTTAATAGGTTAGTATCTGTTAACCAAAACGTTCAAAAATTAAGGAAAAAAGAAGTAGGAAGGGACAAACAATAAGGGCATATAAGTCTTACCTTTTTTTCCCCAACAAAACTAGGACTGCCACTGGAAAAGTACTGAGTTTCACAGGGCTGAGGATCTTGTTGTTTAAACCACATCAGGAGAATTACAAATGATCAGACATACTATTGGGTTGGCCAAAAAGTAACTGTGGGCTTTTTTTTTTATAGATGGACATACATACCTTCAAACATTGCTAACTTCATTTTAAACTGCAAATTCATTAAGTAACTTGAGAGCTGACAGTTTGTTTTAGAAAAAGAAAGTGCAGTTATTTATTTGGCATTGATTTCAAAATGGAAAATTGAAAGAACATTTTAATCATATTTTGCTGTACTAGATCAGAAAAGGTAAAAAACACTCTGGATGCTCATAAGAAGTTATGAAATGTGTATGGTGAAGATGCCTTAAAACTATGGTAGTGTCAGAATTGGTTTGCTAAATTTAGGGTTGTAGACTTTGATGTTAAAGAGGCACCAAGCTCAGGAAGGCAAATCAAAATTTATAATGACAAAATAAAAAAAAAGTCAAAATAAACTTCACAGACTGGTTGCTAATAATCTTCTAGTGCTTGCATGTGTTGCCAGAAAGCAAGAATAATACATCAGATCCTTATTGGATCAGATGTTTATCTCCTACTCTTTCTTGATCTCTCCACTTCTTTCTTACAGATAATCGTCAAGGGTTTTGCTTTGCTGAAGTTTTACAGACAATGTGTCAGATGGCTTCAAGCAGCCGGAATCTTGTCACAAAATCAGAGTGCTGCTGTGATGGAGGCCGGGGCTGGGGTAACCAGTGTGAGCTCTGTCCGCTTCCCAGAACTACCCAATATAAGAAACTCTGTCCACATGGACCAGGCTATACTACAGATGGAAGAGGTATTTCTAGGGATGAGAAGAGGCAAAGAAGAACAGAATATGCTCAGATATTTGAGAAAACACAGAATTCTCTTTGAAGTTTTTCAAAGAATTTCCTGTGAAACAACAAAATTTGATTTTTCAAATGCTGTGGAGAGACCAGAAATAGTAGCTGCAACCAGAATACTCACAATTGTGCAGATTTTTCAGGGTTGGGATCTGAAACAGGAGGTACCAGCCAGTAACTAAAAGTTAGAAATGACAGAACCCAAAGCTTTTGTATTTTGAAAAGTTTCATACATGGCCAAAGCAACAACAGTTTTTCCAACAGTCGTACTGAATGCTTTGCAGTTACTGTTTCCACACAGGAAGCAGAAGTGTCATACATCTTTAAACATACATCTTTAGATTGTGGTGAAAATTTTTGACATAATCTAACTGGTCATAAGACCCACTTCCATGGGTTGTGTGTTTTGACTTAGCTGAACTGGAACCCAATTACCCAATGAAATAAAAGGATAGTTTTGATTAAAAAAAAGCAAAGGGAAATTTTTAAGTATGTTTGACTTTGAATTGAGAACCACTTTTAGAGAGAAAGAAAGAGTAAAGTTCCTATCAAAAGCATTATGATGAGGAACTGTGTAAAAATGGAAAATTAAAAAGTCAAAATTAAAACTGAAAGATGACATATTTAATATTTTCTGTACAGATATTGATGAATGTAAGGTCATGCGAAACCTATGTAAAAATGGACAGTGTATTAACGCTATGGGCTCCTTCCGATGCTTTTGCAAAGTTGGCTATACCACTGACATAAGTGGTACATTTTGTATTGGTAAGCATCTTAATCGTCAGTTATTTTTTTAATATTTTCTGTCTTTTTTTCCTAATGTGCACTTCTGGTTTTGTATTTCCTTTGAGGAACAGAGAAATAAGCTGTACTGGGAGTATTTCTGCAGTAGAATGAGCACTAAAATATGCTTCAGCTGTATAACCATTTTGACTGACAAACCAGCTCCCTATTTTGTGGTCTACATTTTCCCACTTTCCTGCTGGTTAACACATATAAGTATACCATAGTATTCCCAAAAATGAATGCTTATGCTTTTGATGAAAATATTAATGCTGCTGTCACTCTAATATGTTACTCTTTCTGGACTCAGTTTGTCACTGTAATGGCAACTCCATAGAAACTTCACAGCAACACATCTGTAAAGAAAGAAATAAGAACTCTGAACAAATGTAAAATGGGAACTTTTTCCTAAAAATTTTTTCACTTAAATATAGTGCTGTTGAGAAAACACCCTTCAAAGACAGACAAAGAAATCAGTACAGCAGATACTTAATAGTTTCTCTCTTTAGATCTTGATGAGTGTGCCCAGTCTCCTAAACCTTGCCATTTTATCTGCAAGAACTCAGAAGGGAGCTATCAGTGCTCATGTCCTCGGGGCTACGTCCTACAAGAAGATAGAAAGACGTGTAAAGGTAAAGAAAGTTATACACAGGAACTTTTAAATTTGTTGCACCTTGAATTAAAAGAAAATTATTTTTAAATGTGATATTTTTATCAAGTTAGACTAAATGTACCTTTTTTCTTTGTTGACTTTTCTTAAGACAACAACATCTCTTACTTTCAGATCTTGATGAATGTCAAAACAAACAACACAATTGTCAGTTTCTCTGTATCAACACCCTTGGAGGCTTCACATGCAAATGTCCACCTGGTTTTATGCAACACCACACAGCTTGTATTGGTAAGAAAACCATTCATTTTCTTGCATCAGTTTTTCTATAAGAACAACATTCTCAGTTCTCATTCATTTATCTTGCTCTATATAAACAGTAATAATACAGAGCAATAATGTCAGCAGTCCAGACAACAGGTTTTGAAAAGCAACAGTTATAGCTGAAGAAAAATCAGTCTATCCACCATTTGTATTTTCTTGCTTAGTAAACAGTTGTACATACTTATACATATTATTATATTCTAAGTATAACCACATGGAGACAAAGGGGTAAAGTATTAGAATGTTTTAAAATGTAGTTAAACAAAAACAGTCTGCATTTTCTTTTTCAGATCTTAAACATCTGTATGAATCTTGCGAAATGAAACTATTGTAGTTCAGCTAACACAGAAGTGCAGCATTTTTCCACTGTCAGCAATTACATACCTGGGTTTTTTGCACTTGTAACTGAATTACAAATTGCACTTCCAATTTATTAATTTCTCATAGCTTTGCATGAGGTCATCTGACATTTAAGTATAGCTACATTTCAAAATAAACTGCTGAACATATGAATTTTCGGCCTCTTAAGAAATGTTATATGAATATGTCTAAAATCATACCACAGGGTATACCAACTTTCTTGTCTTTCCTCTGCATTTTTAAGATAAGAATGAATGTGCTTCTCAGCCATCGCTTTGTGGATCAAAAGGTATTTGCCAAAACAGCCCTGGAAGTTTTACCTGTGAATGTCAAAAGGGATTTTCTTTGGATTCTACTGGATTAAACTGTGAAGGTAACCAGCGAAGGTCACATTATTTTATGGTGCAAATCCTTCTGTGTCTAGTGAATCCTGTGATGTCAAAGACAGATAAATCAGAGCACCAGCCATAGTAAAAGTAAATACCAAAAAGAAATAGGAATGTATTTGAATAATTTTAAGCATAATTATATGTAAGAACATACTGCCTGAGAAATTTTTATACAGATTAGAATAAAAAGTGTCTTTATAGCTGAACTCTTGAAAAACTGTTTCCAGGCTGCCATTTCAACTTCACAAAGGTTTATGTATCTAGAAGTGTAGTTGTTTCTTCTTTTTCATTTTCATGCAGTCTAAAAATAATCTCTCTGTATTTTTTGTTTCAGTTAATTGCAATCATCAGATTAGATTCTACCACAGAGATACACATGCAGATGGGTAATTCACTGCAGTTAAAACACAAATTATATTGTTGAGCTTCATATCTCTCTGTTGGCCCAAAAGGGAGCTGCAGTGAGGAAATCTCTATTTGAGAGCTCCAGACTCTTCTATGGGGCTCAGATGTTGAGCAAAGAAGAAATTAAAAGACAGTACTAGGCCATCTGGCTGCTGAGAATTAGAAATGCAGATGATTAACATAAACATAAACATAAATATTAAGTTAAACATAAACTTGTACAAATTTATGACATCTCAAAATGTCAGCTGCCTTGATACAGCTTTCAGTTCCTGGCACAATGATTTGCTGCATCTCAGGATCTGAGACATCATGGTTCCATTAAATTTGTTTCAAACTGTGAACAGCTAAAGGGCAACTTAGAATCTGTGATGATTTTTTCTTTCCCACTAGAACTACATGCTATACCTGACACATTAGGCTGTTTACAATCTACCTATTTTTCACAGCAGCCACTATTTCAGATGACTGAGTTTTTCAATTTTTCTTTTCTTTGTGGCATTCTCCTTTATTTACACATACTTCAGAGACTTTTTAGATGGCTTTTTCTTTTTATTTGCAAAGGTAAGTACTTACATCCCAATTTGGTAAGTATTTCTCATATTCAAACACTTCAACATGTTCCAGGAAACTGAAAGCTTAGTCCTATGTAGTTGGTTTGAAAACTGAAATGAAAAAAACTCACAACAAACAGCTTCTATACCTAACAGCAAACCAACATTACGTGGGATTACGAGGAATAGTGTTTCTTCTCCACATCTGGGTAATGTAAGGGCTGAAAAGCTCCAGTCAGATTACTGAAAGATAGAACGCTACATTAATTGACTTTCAGGCTTTCTAAAAGACCAGCTTGAATGGTGTTTCCATCTTACAGCGGTACTCCTTTGTCCTAAATACTGGTGCTTCAATGAGTATGGTCAAAGTGAGTAATGTATTCAGCAATATGTATAATGTGTTCTTTCATGTTCTGCTTCTCTCCCAATTGCAAAGATGTGGATGAATGTGAGGGAGACCATGGGTGCCAGCATGGCTGTCAAAACATCCTGGGTGGATACAGATGTGGATGCCCACGGGGATATATTCAACATCACCAGTGGAATCAATGTGTTGGTAAGGAAACAAAGAACACAAAATACATTTAAACAGCAAAGGTGTCATAGTGTTTATAGTGACATCTGCCAGGTGAGGACAAGAATGGGCAAGAAAAAAGGTATGCAGGCATGAGTCTTTTTTTCCTCTCTCTCTCCTTCCATACACTTATTACTTCCAGCATAAATCCTTGACATAAGGTAACAAGAAAACACATTCATCCTGTTGAAACTGTGTAACAAGGAGTTTTCCTAGTAAGGCCTGACACCCTTCTTCTCAGAAAAATCCCCATCTTAGAAAGATGTTCATTGAATTCCTGAAAATATCAACATAAATACTTATACTGGGGAGAGGTGCAAATCCCAACTTTCATCAGTAAGAATCACTCATCATCATTAGCTATTTGAGAATAATACAGAATAGCATCTCTAGTAAATGGAGAGAAAAAATATCAACATAACCATTAAGGGTTTCCTATTTCCAAAATACAGTCTTAAGGCCAACATTATTCCTTTGGGCAGGGAACATGGACAAATTAATCAGCTAAGCAGTTTTACTGTAGGTTTAGTTCATTCAATTCATGATTTATTTTCTGTGTTTCATGAACTAAGCTAACTCAAATGAAATGTGTGATTTTTTTTTTTTAAATAAAAAACAGTACTTGAAAAACGCCATCCTGTAGTGTTCACAAGGCACCATAATAACAATAATTAACATTTTCGAGTGTACTTTCATGGTTCTCTGTCAATGGTGTCATAATCAAAGGATGGCTGTGAGCATTGCCATACATTTCTTCCAGGCCGATCTTTCTTACTGTCCTGATCCTAGATGTATTAATTAGTTTATTATACCCATTTTACTTTAAGTAGCACACCAGACAGTTTTTCTGAAGTCCCAACTACCATCATCACTCCTCACTTAATACTGCTCTACTGCAAAGAAAACAAAGGCTTGGGTTGGAGTGACAGGAACACACAGCAAACAACTACAACCAAACTCCAAACTGGCTACAGTCTCTGAATATTAGAGACAGTCCTCAAAAGAATATGTCTCCTAGTAACTGCAGGCAAGAATGGTAAAGTGTGCGCTAATGGTATTGGAGAGGAAAACACCTACAGGTAAACAGTACCTGGGTAAGATAAGTAAAATAAGCAACACTTGCCAACTATCAAGAGCATAATCTTCCATACAACAAGCTACTTTCCACACTTATTTTTCACAATGTAGCGTGGAACCAAATCAGTCATACTGACTGGAGAAGTCATCTTCTGTGTATCTTAATTCAAAACCCACAATATGAAGACAATACTTCCATTTTTCTTTCATTTTGGTTGGTTATTTAGATTGTCTTTTCCCTCACAGAGCCTGCAGTACAAGTATGTGCTAACTTTGCTCCATTGCTAAGTGATCAGGAACATGATCATGCTTTGAGTATGATTGGAGCTCCAGCTCATTTCTCTTCTGTGGACCTTAATGGCAGGAGTGTACTCTGCCAGGGGAAAGAGAATGCCTCGGAAAAGATGGGAGACAGACCTTGAAGGAAAAGAGAGCATTGAGTCAATATAAGGTTAACAGTAACAGTATCCTAGAATACCTTTACAGTGCAGCCATATGTGTTTGGAACCACTGCAAATGTACTTATTATTCAGAGACCAAGTCTCTATGCTGTAATGAGATCAAGGATGTAGCAGAGATGTAGGACTTGCAGATATCCTGATTTTTTAGCTACATCATGCTAGCCTGATGTCTATCAGATCAGAAGATACCAATATACTTTTGTTTGTTTACTAGATGAAAATGAATGCTCCAGTCCTAACATGTGTGGCTCTGCTTCTTGCTACAACACGCTTGGAAGTTACAAGTGTGTCTGCCCATCTGGATTTTTTTATGACAAGTTCTCCAGTGCATGCCATGATGTAAATGAGTGTTCTACCAAGAACTCCTGCAATTATGGTTGTTTCAACACTGAAGGTGGTTATCTTTGTGGCTGTCCACCTGGCTATTACAGGATTGGACAAGGGTGAGTATCTCCACACAATCATTCATCAAAGACATGTTCAGAAGGCAATAAAAAGGCTGGACCCTAGTCTGTCTGAAAAGCAGAGGTACAAATGAAGGACAGACTACTAAGTCACTCTTTCTACTTCCTTTGCACATCATATCCATAAGCTAGGAAAAAAGACATGTCTGTACATGCAGCATGATACTCGTTTTAAGTCTAGTATATAAGCAACATCAAACAATTAGTTCTGCTTTCTTCCCCAGTATCAGGACAAGAACTCTTTCATAAACCTGCTCAGTGAGGACTGTTACTGCATAAGAATAGGTACCATTTGTACTTAGATAATTAAGGGGCTTAAGCCACACTGATCAACCCAAAACATTAAACACAAATTAACGTTGTTCTGGTACGTGACAATGTCTTCATTCTTTAGTTCCAAAGTTCAGAGCATGCTGGTTTTGTTCTGTTTATTTGTAAAACTTGAAAATTAGAAAAGCCTAAAGGCCTTCAGCCAGCGGTTTTATTTCATTCAGTATGCCACACTAGTGTGAATAAAATTAATGCACAGACCTCCTGCTGAGGAAGGGGAATACAGACATTGTGCTACAGATTACATACACTCACTTTCCATTTAACAGGGCGGTTTATAAAACTGCAAAAAGTAACTAAAATGAATATTTTTTTTCAACAGTCACTGTGTCTCAGGGATGGGATTTAACAGAGGCCAGTACCTGCCACTGGATGGAGATGCTGATGAAGAGGATGCTTTGTCCCCTGAAGCATGTTACATGTGCAAAATCAATGGCAATTCCAAAAAAGACAGCAGGAAGAAGAGAAGTGCTAATGACACTGTACGTACTGGGATAGATAAGAACTAATGTACTTTGAGGTATTTTCAGAGACACCATACTCAACATTAAGTAAATGGAGGGAATTTTTTAACAGGCCACATTCAAAGGTGAAAATCTTTTTTCCTCTGCTTCAGTGGTTTTCACACTTGAGTCCTATTGGCAGGAATGATATGACAATCAGAAAGACAACAACTACGAATGGATTACATTTTTAAAACTTGTAAAGAATCCTTTGTAGTGTGAGATGTGGTCTAGTACAAGAGCTGTGTAATGCAAGCAGGCAAAATTCAAACACTCAGTTACAATGGTAAGGTGTGCTAGCCACACAAGATACATTGACAGAATGGGCAAAAGAGTCTTCTTTCTGAAACCGTGAGGACATAAAGCAATCTAGAAGCTTTAGGATCAGTACACACTATTTTGCATGATGCCATCAAAGCCAGTTCTTGAATTGGCAAAGTCTCTAAAGAAGCCAGTAATCCTGTAATTTGTGCTCTGAAGGATATAGTGTTGGCACTTACAATCTAACTGATTTCCTGACACACATTCACACTTCCCACAAACATCCCTTTTTCCCTTCCATTGGACTTGTTCCAATCTGAATTCTGTGGTCAACACCCCACAGAAATACATGGATATTTTGAAAAGCATGTTTTGTATTCTACACTTGATTTCATATCTAGTTCATAATGCTTATATCTTGTTAGTACTTTTTTAATAGTATTAACCTTTTCAGTTTCTACTACTAAAACTACCTGAGCATAAAAGTGAAAGGTTTCCCATCCATTAAACTTCGTGAAAAAAAGAAATAATCTCATCACTAATGACATCTATGGGGTGTGATATTTTAAACACTACAGTATGTGCTCTGGTCCAAATTTTCCTTGTTTTCACCATGTGTTTTTAATTACATTAGATTTAATACATTACAATTAATTATATTTTATTATTTTAGTACACACATATACTCACACATGATCGGAATTCCTTCAGAGAGAGAAATCCTCTGATATCTTTACAAGCATGAAAGGGTCTTGACATATAGGCTAGGTACCTTACTTAGCATCAGGTTTCCTAAAGAAGACAACAGCCTATATATTTTTGTAGAAGCACTTTAAAAAGCCGCTGCTTGTTAGATTGCTTTCCTAGGAGTACATTCATTGTCTGCCCCCAAGTGTGTTCACAGCTAACACCTCTGGATAGATTCACATCTGCAGCATACTAAAGCTCAGGTTAAAGAAGAACACATGACTGGTTTGTCAGAAAAAAATGCTGGGACTTCTTTCCACACTCCTTCCAGTGGTCCAAATGGGATGTAGTTGGGCAGTGTGATATACTAGGCCTTTCTGTTTAAGGCCAACAATATGGCAGTTCTGTCCTAAACTTCAGTTTCCTTTATAATCATCATACTTCCTCATCACCAAATGCTGAGCCTGGTTGTTTTCAGAAGCCAGGATTCTTTAAAACAGTTTTACCAGAAGTTTCGGGAAATACCCATACAGTGTTGCGGTATGTGTTTCTGTAATGTGCCTCACTGAAGTTGATCATAGGAACAAGGCTGTGCCTCACATACAGTCTTTACTGCAGTGGTAAACATAGGTCTCTTCTTTACATGGACTTTTTGCAAGCTTGAAGTTAAACAATCTGAGCCCCCTCTGTAGACTTGATGCTGTAAATTTAATTATCCTGTTAAGCCTGTGTGAGAAGCCTTTAAGATTTACAGGATGTGTTATATGGAATCAAGCAGTTCTCCCATGTGGAAAGGATTTACAACTGTGTCTTTCACAGCTAGATTTTTACTAATGCAGAAACTGTTAATAATCACTTACTATTCTCTCAATGCAAATGAATATCCGTTTGTCTCCTGCTTTAAACAGTCTTTCCTCCTTTACTTCAGGTTGAGCAGTTTAGCTTGGAAAGTCTAGACATAGATAGTCCTTTGAAGATGAGAATCAACGTTTCCAGGCTTGGCAACAAGGAGCACATCCTAGAACTCATGCCAGCCGTTGAGACCCTTACCAACCACGTGCGCTACATCATCTCACACGGCAATGATGATGGCATCTTTCAAATGCATCAGAGGGATGGACTGAGTTATTTGCACACAGTTAAGAATACATCAGCACCTGGAACTCATACTCTGGAAATCGCTAGCATTCCTCTGCATAAGAAAAAGAAGGTAACGAAAATGGAAGATGGCTATGAGGTCAAGTACCTCCTGGGAGAGCTTGGGAAAGCTCTTAGAATGAGGCTGTGGATAGACCTCTACTAGCCATCTTCCAGACTGAGGCCAGTTCCTCAGTGACTCCTGTTTATCTATCTAGGCACCTGAGTTTACCTGCTTTTCTAAGGCTTTGCAACAGTTACTGACTTTTGGAGGAGGAAGAGAGAGAGGACGACCTCTTTCTTTCCATCTAGCCAAGAGTGCAGAACCACCATTGCAAGAAGGTAATTTAAACTCTTCCACTGCCAAAGCTTCTATTAAAATGGTGATCATGGTTACTATATCTTCTATATAACCTCAATTTAAAGTATATCAAAAAGCTAAAGTTGAAGAAATTATCATATGGCACTAAATGGCACAAAAATGTGAGCTTTTTTTTTTTTTTACTTTTAGCAGTCTGTAATACTTGGGGTATTTTGCTATAGTTCCTAAGTAAAAAAAATATAGAAGTTTATTTATTTTTGATGCAGTAATATATGGAGAAAGTAGCAAGTTATGTAAACAAAAAGGGAAACTTGCTTGTTATTCTTTAGATTTATAAATTTGAGATATAACATTTTAGAGGTACTTTCTTAATTAAAAAATATAGATTTGAAGGATGTTTCCTTTTCTATTTGGGCCAGTCATCTAAATAGACATGTAATTTTAAAATATATCAGAACTGAAAGAGTATTGTATTGTATCTTCTGGATATTCTAAAGTACTCTTGCAAAACTTTGAGTATTCAAAAAAAAAAATAAAAAAAAGAAAATCGTGAGTCTTAAAGGACAAGAATTACAAAATCAGTCTCTGCAGAGATCATGTTTCATAGCAGCTCAATAGGATTGTATTCTGAATCAGCCATATGAAATAATGGAAGAAGAGGCACAACCACTGTAGCAAAATACCTTGACTGCTTTTAATACTATCAGAACTGCAGAACTAAATTGTACTGTAATTCCTTCCAATAACATTAAGGAACCATGCATACAACCACACCTCATTCTCAGAAAGGGTACTCTACACACTTGCATTATTATAGGCAGCTGAAGAAAATGTCTCTATCTGAAGGGAATGCATGACGTTTCATCCTGCTTGGTGCTGTCTTGAATTAATGATACTTTTATTAAAAACAGCAGGACTGCCATATGTGCAAGCTACTTATGCAGTGCAGACAAGGAAAATGCGTCTTTACAATCCATTTGTTAGAAGTTTTAATTAATACTGTAGTAATACACCATATGCCTCATTTTATCATAGCTTATTTTTTAAGAAAGATGTTTGTACAATGAGTTGACATATAGTTCACTTTAGTTATTTTTCTTTTAAAGTTGTACCATTATGTCTTAAGTGTATGTCTCCATGGTGCTTTTTTAGACACCTACTTTTTTTGTTACTAGTCATATAATAGAATCTCATATGTGAAAATAGCCAATGCACATGCTGACTCCAGGATTGTTTCAGTCTTATATCAGTGCTGACCAAAGATTATATCAAGTTATACTCAGTGGTTTTTCTTTTCTTTTCTTTTGTTGAGTTTGGGGATTTTGAAAAGAAAAATAAACTTTTTACATTTTTAATCAAATGTTTGTAAGAAAAAAAGTCTTATTTGAAGGTCTGTATCGGTAAGACACCACTTTTCTTCCAATAAAGCTTATTTTGAGGTAGTTTTTTCTTTGAAGTGTCTGTTCTTTACATAAAATAATTATCTAGTTGTAAATCTGAAGGATTTCAGAGCAGAAGGAGCTGGTACCATGCAAACTCTTCTTCACAGATTCATAGAATGGTTTGGGTTGGAAGGGACCTTAAAGATCATCCAGTCCAACCCCTGCCATGGGCAGGAACAGCTCCCATTAGACCAGGTTGCCCAAAGCTCTGTTCAACCTGGCCTTGAACACTTCCAGGGATGGGGCATGCACAACATCTCTGGGTAATACAGGAGAAGGCTGAAAGCAGGCAAGAAATAACTGATTAAATAATTACCAGTCCTATAGAAAGACTGCAAAATAGTTCACCTCCAAGCTTAAAAGATAATTGCACTGTTCTACCCCACTAATATAACATTTCTGAAAGCCATAAATTCTTAAAAATCAGAAACAAAGGCAGCTATGAACATGTGAGATAGGAAACAACAAAAACATTTCAGCAGCACTGACAGGCACAAATGAACTATGGCCTGAGTCAACGGTAAACATTTACCTTCAACATCATTTAGGAAAATTTGTTTACTAAAAGTATAACACATCTGGTATGCTATAATGAGATAAGAAGTTTACGTCACCATTGTATGTACATATTTTTACCTTGGTGTTTGCACAATTAACCATGATGGAGTGATCAGACTAAAGAATTTTGAAATTAACTGTGGCAAAGCCAAACAATTCCTACCTCTTCCAAACTGGGTTTTAATATCGTATAACCTTCATATTTTATATTTAAGCTCTCAAAACTGAGATTAAATTGCCAGCACCAGTTTCCCTCTCAGTCTTTCTGACTCAGCACTACCTAACTACCCTAGCTTGCTCTTGCATCTTCAACATCCAAGCTGCATTTGTTTCCAAGTTTTTTCCACCACCATCTTCAGCTTCAGTACTGGAGCAAAGTCTGCAGTCTCACACCATCTGGTAGTCACAGAGTTTCTTTCTTTTTCTATCTACATTACTCAGAAATTATGCAAACTTCACCATTTCTGTGTCACATATTTGAAGAGCATTATACTGTAAAATGACTGCTATTATTTGACACAGTGTTGCTGGATGCCTTATGCTTTGATTCAAACACACAGCTGAAGAACCTAATATACTCATTCATGAGTTTGCTGTGGGCTTTATTTCCCCTCAATATGTCTTCTCAAACCCCTTTCTAAGTTTCAGATAAGGCCTCCAATAGAGTAGGTCAATGCACATATTAAGATTACTTCTTTCAAGGAAGACTTTTTTTCTAAATTAAAAACTGTTCACCTGGTTAGTCAAACTGTGATAACAAATCAACTAATAAATCTGCAGGAGAATTCCAGCTCTATTAATAACATCATCCTGTCATTTTCATAATAAAAGCACGTTCATATGATCTTCAGTTAAATTTTCAGTTTCTTTCAGTTTAACTTTTCTAATTTTTCAGTAAGCCTACAAAACCCCCAGTTTCCATTTATTCAAAAAATGCATCAGGCACACTGGTGTGGTAAAGTCTCAGATTCCATAGAGCTTGCAATATAGCAAGCACCCCACGTCCTTTTTTCACTGTTGGGGATAAGTATCTTCAAGTTAAAGGAAGAATTCTTAACAGCTCATGTAAAGCTGAATCTAAAAGTAACCAATAACTTTAAAACCTATGATTTGAACACCTTACACTGTAAACGTCTTTTGATACATTTTGCAACATTAACTGAACAAAACAATCTACCCTATGGCCCTTATTTCCTGTCTTGTCTAAAAGGCTTTTATGAGGTTCCCTACAGGGAGTGGAAGAAAGGCAAGGGGAAGTTATAAATTAAACATAGCAAAACAACTTTCCTCAGAACTTGTGTTTCAGTAGATAGTAACATCTCTCACCATACCAGGTGGTTCAGCTAACTGTTTCTGTTATAAACTTACATATGTTAATATTATCAGCCTTGTGTGCTGAATTGCCCAGATTTTTTCTATGCAAATCACTCTTTCTGGCATCTGTTTTGAATTGGTTGCCTCTGTAATTTCATATATATAATTTTATATTGTACTGGGTTTTTCTGTGAGGGGTTTTTG
>NW_010156177.1:0-54575 GCF_000695765.1 Mesitornis unicolor
GACCGGATTTATTCTCCCCGTTTTCACAGCAAGCACCAAGGTTACAGCCCAATGTCAGAGACAGTGTCAAGAACGTTCAGTCTCGTAACACTAAGACCGGATTAGTGAGGCTAATCATTGCCTCTCTGCCATGTTGATGGTTATAAAAGCAGAGAACTGTGTCCTACAGCCCCTTCCTCCACATCACCTGATTGCACATGCATTACCATTCAGTTGTACAATGCTCCTACATGAAGCCAACATTTTCCCTACCATGAGGCAGGTGAAAACATATCAGTAGCTGGGAATTTACTCCTTCCAATGTTGACTTCTTCTCAGAAGAAAAAGGGCCATAGGAAGGATAAACAATTACTCCTTATGAAGATGACTTTCAACTAAACTTTTTTAAACCAAAGCAAGTAACCATGTTTGTAGCCCTAAACAACTCAGTCCTAAAGGTGAATAAATCTTCATACAATGGCACAAAAATTGCCCTGAGAAACAAAAGAGCAATACCGTGCCAATATGGTATTTCGTCCAGCGTCAGATCATAGAAAGCTACCACCCTATACATTTACCTAGCACTTGGCACTGGAGACAATACTGTTTTATGATGGTAACTTCCAAATTGCACTTTTTAACCGCTAATTAATCTTTCAAAAAGAGAAAGCATGTACAGAAAATGGAAAGCTTTCAATTGCTCTAATCAAAACCACTTTTTCATACATCTATATGCATACAAACAAAAGAATGAGATCTCTTAGGAACACATCCTGGCTATTACACGAAATCAGTATTCTTTAGTAACATATATTTGCACCAAATTTTTCATTTAATTGCAATCATCTTAGCCGAATTTGTTTTGAAAGGATGAAATGCACAGATTTCCTTGATGGGAATTTATTTCTCAGTAATTTGACACAGGACTAGAATATCTGATCATTACTTTGTTGAGTTGTTTTACAATAAAGCAAATCTACACTAAATACAGTGTAATCTGGTGTTCTGGGCTGGGGATCTGACAGCCTGGATTCACTCTTTCTATGCCTTTGACCTCTTATGTGACCCTAAACAAGACAATTCTTTTCCCTGTGCCTCTCCTTCTAGACATCCTTCCATGTAGTTTTATTTTTTGTTCAGTTTCTCATCTCTTTCACATTCTGGATGTTTCACTTATCATACATCCAGCATTCATCGTTTATGATGAACTATAAATGAGACTCTTTTTTCTGTGGGAATTTCTCAGTGCTATTGTAATACAAGTAGCAAGCACCATTGATATACAACCTCAAGTTACATTCCATGTTTAGTATTTTTAGGTTACAAATGTGGCCATGATAATATTTCCTTCACTGATTTTTAAAGCACTCCTAATTAGCTGCCAGACCAGTTTTAGCCACTGATGGGAAAACTCCCAGCAACGTCCCTATAAATAAACAGTTCAATAAATCATGGGATCTTCTCTCCATGTAAAGATTTGCTATTATGAGAAGCAATGTGAGTAGCAAATAGCTAGAAAAAAATTATATTTGTTTATTAAATACAAAGATGACACAAAAAAGTATTTAAGATATTATACTTAAACCTTACTAATTTTTTATTCATGATACTTTATTCTATGCAAAATTATAGCTTTTCCAGGAAATATGTATTACAAAGATCTTCATTTTGTACCACGATTATTTTATGTTTATTACATTAAACAGTGTTCAGAGTACAAACATGGCTTTGTATCCAGGGCTTAAAATGCTTTTTGCAGCTATACACAAGTACTATTCCAGTCTATCTTGAAGCATATCTGCCTCAGAAAGACCATATCACAGAGAAAAATTATAGTGGGTTGGGGTTTTTTTTGTGGCATGTTTAGGTAGGTCAGCAAAGATGAGTTCTGAAGGATCATGGTGAATAGAGTTTCCTATGTCCAAGGAAAAATGTTCTGCAGCATAAAAACTGAAGAGCTGTGAAAAGCTTGCTCTTTTTTTCGCCAAGCTTATTAAAGTAGGTGAAGATACAAATTAGGGAGAAGTGAGGAAAAAGCAGCAGGCTTATAATCTGTAACAAGCTCTCACCAGACATACACATAGTAGAAACATCTTTATAATGCAAAGGCTTCTTAACATGCCTGAATAGCACTTAGTATGACTGACGCAGTGAAATGTGTTGTAAAAGCACAATTATCTGTGAACGTATCAAGTCTGATCAAACCTTTTCATGCTTGGTTCTGAATACAAGGAATTATTTGTCTAGACACCTTTTCATGCTATTCGTTCTTTCCCAGAAATACATACTTTTCACAAAAGCACGTGTCAAAACATATATAACTACAACAAATATATGCTTATATGTATAAAAAAGCTGAGCTACAAAGACCCTTTGCAGCAGGGAATTTGGGGCCATAGAGCAACAGGACATGAATTGGGTATTTCAGTCAAAACTTAGGCAAATCTCTCCCCCTCACCTGCAGAACTCTACATTGCAGACCATGAGTGATATTTTTTCTAATAAACCTCAGACTACAAGATACCCTGAGAGGCACTGAAGCAGTAAATGCAGGCAACCTGGCAGCACACAAGGTCAAAAAGGGCACAAACAGCAAGGGAAGACATGTCCAGTATAATCACACTTGCACAAAGGACATTATGAATTGAACACCTCTAGAAGGAAAGGGAAAAGTAAGGAGATAGAAATAGAACATATTGCTTTTTATTCCTTCAGTGTCATCTGCCATTCTACCAAGTCTGCTTCTTGCTCCTCAGTGGGTGGCCTGGTGATCATGTCCCTCCATATTGAAGGCAAAGATGACATGGGTACTCACTGGCAACATTTGGGAACTGTGATGAGAACTGTTCATGCAGCTGCTGAAGATAGCGGTCCTTTACTCTTTCAGTAAGGATAGAAAAACCCTCTTGCAAGTGTTTCACCAAGCACTGCAGAACAAATTACAAGGCTTGTACTAAAATGATATCACAGCTGCACTGAATTGTACCAAGATCATGCTAAGAAATGCTCATGCACTTCGGGATTGGACTCAAAGTAAAGACTATATGGCTTTGCACAAGAGGGAGGTGGATGTTGACAAACAAAGGGATGGTATTTGGATGACAGCTAAGGAAACCTCCACCATATTGACCACAGCCATCTCAAACTAACTAATCATTAACCAGTAGATGTCAGAGACTACAGCTTGGTAAACTGTGAAAATCATGTTCTTGAGCTTAAGTGTGGGCTCCCAAAAATTTGCTCAGCTGTTGCAAAGTTATGGTGACAGTCTTAACTCTTTCTCTGTGCAGCTTCCAATTCTGCACTGAGGACATTAAAGTTCCATTAGCCTGAGCTCACCTCCTACATCTATAAACTTCCTCTGACTGGTACAGAGCAGTGCTATTGAGAATGTGCAAAAAAATGATCCATAAAGGAGTCTAGGAACATTGGTAACAAGTCATCAGGAGTTTCCTTCGAACCACATTCTGCAGACATATGAGTTGCTCCTCCCTGCTGGACTTGCCTGTGTCCAATGACTAAGCCAGAAACTTGGCAGGAGAGGGGAATTGGGTGACAGTGCCATGGTATTGCTCATGAATCAGAAAGAACAGGACAGCTGTGATCTGGAACAGAAATAAGTCAGGACTTTAGCCAAGAGCAGAAATGGAGCTTGATTCTACCTTCTAGAGGGGATGAAACCAGAAAGTAGAAAAAAATAAAATAAAAACAAACTTCTACCGTGATCTCCACAAGACAGATGAAAGTGCAGTGTGACACTTCTGAGGATGGTCTGCTGAAAGGTCATCTGTACAGAAAGAAGATATTCAGGGACATAATTTTATTTTGGACAGTTTCAAGCTGCATGATTACTGGGGATATTTTGACTGCAGACCAGCCTAGAGCTAATCTAAGGTAAAACATCTGAAATTTCTGAAGAATCACATGCTTCAATCTACTTGATCTGCTCTTGTGTTAATGAAAGCAAAGCCTGGCCATTAGTCTAAGACCCAGGACATCACTCTCTGCATATTGGTTAGCTCTCTGGCTTAGCTTTTGAAGGAACTAACTAGTTCCCTCTGAGGCTAAAGTCAGAAGTGTTTCAGATGATCCTCTTTATCTCCCACTCTCCTCAGGAGTGATCCATGGTGCTTTTTCCTCCCAACATTCACATTCATCTGATGCCATAATCTAAATCATACAGTATGTACATTTGGCTTTTGCCACATCTGGCACCTCTGGCAAGTTATGGCAGAGGAATTAATCTTTTTGGGAGGTTAACCTTTAGGACTTAAACAGTTTGAGCTGAAAAAGTATAAAAATATGCCCTTCAAGTGTTCTTATTAGGACCTGGAGAAGATCCAGGATAGGTGCTCTGTGGTGTGAGTACAAAAGGAGCTTGTCCTGAGCAGTGTGGGTAGAGTGTGCACTTCTGCACCGTGGCCTTAATAGATCAGTTGCAGACTCCTTTAGCACTGCCAATGTTTTCTGTTTTGTAGTGCTTATTGTCTGCATCTTCCTACTTAAATAATTGTAGCAACATCAAACAAAGCCTGCACACACAAGGAAAAAATTCTAAACATATGAGTTTAAGGAAATGACTCCAGTGACCTATTTCTAAGGGATTAGTCATTATTTCCCTTATTTTTCAGTCTGGAGAGGAGGGACAATTTTCATATATTAGTTGGCACAACCAGCATTTCAGCAACTCAACACACCAAGCTTCAATGGATTTTAGTTCAGTTCCCATTTCAAAAGAGTCACACTGTCTAGGAAGGCCCTCCACAAAAAGCTTAGGTACATGTGTTAAAAAAATATATATCTTACATAAGATATTACATATTTTTATCCATGTCTACTGCCCACGTAAAACTTACCAATATGATTCTTTTGTTAATTCTATTTATGTTTAGCCAACTATGTGCAAGAAGTCAAAATAAACTCTGAAAAAACCATTACGCTGGCAGGGATTTCTTTTCTAATCATTTCCCAGAAGCCCATGCTTTTCATCCACATTAATGGTCACTTAATGGGCAAGTGAAAAAGCAGGGAAACCTCTTGAAAAAGAAGTATAATCCAAGTGCCAACCTCTCTCCTAATAAGTACATAGCAATTTTAAACAGAAACTGGGCACTGTAATGGATGCCCAATAAAACAAAATTGCTGTATAAGGTGCACAGGCAGGCACTTGAAGAGGCTCTGAGTGGATGGATAGTAGCCAAGAGCAAGTAACATGGGAAACAAAACACCCAATGACACTTCAGTGAAGTGTTTGCATGGGGTTGGACTGTCAAGTCTGTGCTCTTTTGTGCGCTGAAAGAGCTGCCGTTTGTTGAACTTGCTGCAGCTGCATGACCTGATGGCAGGAGAAGGTGCTCTGCAGGCCCAGTGCTGATTCCCTCCGCTTCAGCTGATTACTTTGCCAATCAGTCAAATGCAATTTACAATCAGTTTTAGGATTGCTCATCATTTCCTACTACTGGCATGCTGACTCTTTGACGGAACAACAAATTACTGCCCATACCAATCAACACGATAAAGTAGTCTCAAGCCTTCTCCCTTTGTTACGCAGTGGTGTGTATCTCCCTTTCTCTTCTTGGAGACGTTTGCCACCCTTTGTCAGTGGAAATGGACACAATGGAAGTTCATCTATACTAACAGCATGAATTATTGGATCCATATACCCTTACCACGGTCTCTACATTTAAGATAATAGTGATAAATTGAACCTTCCTAAACTAGTTCAGTTGTTTCTGAATACAATCAACAGAACAAATAGCAACCTGCTCTAAGCAGCAGCTTGACAGGCAATAGTGAGATATTTCTGATTTTCCTGGCTGGAAACCACATTCTAGCAGTCTTGAGTAGAAAAATATTTCAATTTTCTTTAGCTTCTTGATCTCATAATTTGTATCCAGTAATGATCATGATGGATGCTGTTAAGTGCACAATCTTCTGCATTCATAAAATCTAACCTAAGACTTCACAGAAGAGAGGCCTGACAGTTATCTCCTCATCCTTTTTAGCAAAACTACTAGTATACCCGTACACCAAAGATTAAAATATTAATAATTTGAGTGCAATTTATTGCATTAAGCACTGTCATTCCTAACAAAAGCATACTCTTAGCTGCAAGTGCCCCATAACAATAGCAACCTGAAGATGTTCTTCTGGCAGCAAAGAGCTGGCAAACTCACATTAAAAGTGGACAGTAATTGTGAGAAGTTACTTCTATATTTGACCAAGAGAGATTCTTCTTTTAGGACTTCAGATATTTTTGTACCTCCATAGTGAAAAATTTTCTACTGCATTTCAACTGTTGGTCATTCACTGAGGTGGGAGTTTGCATCCTTTAAGAGAGGATTTTCATCTGAACTCCTGGGTAATGAACACACAAATGTCTCTGCTTTTTAAATTCTAGTTTCTTATCCCTTTATTTTCTTATTCTCCATTTGCTCTGCTTAGGAACAATTTTCCAAGCACTTATGATTTAGATTACTTTAACCGATATTTTCTTCTTTTGAAGGGAATTGAGGCTTTGATGGATAAGGCAAATAATTCAAATAATTTACTGAGTTGTACCTTAGTCCTCTGATCTTTTTCCAGAATTGCCTAGCAATGCAGGAAATGCCTTGTACAATGAACCTCAGGAGTTATGCTGAGACTATACTAAATCAGTCGGACTCGAGCCAAAAACTTATTCAGGGGCATTAAAACAATTCAATGCACTGGTAAGTATTTGGGACATCTGCTTTATTTGCTGCAGGTGCTTCAAGCTGGAGGTATGCCAGGTAGTGATCTCTTATAACACTCCTTCACCCTATGTAAGTAAGGACACACTCCTTCAGTACATATAAGGGTTGGAAAAATGAGAGCATCAGGATGCTTCAGTCACTCAAGGAAGCTCCAATGACTCCAGCTTTCCTGAACACCAGCAATAGCAAGAGCAGCTGTGGCTGTGGTCAATAAGGCATTTGTCTAGCAGAATGTTATGCTGCTTTCCTTTACAATCATTATGCAGTTAACTGATTCAGATGTTTTCATATAATTGTCTTGCTTGACGAGGAGTTCATTCTTGTCTCATCATTTAAGATAATTTCTCTGACAACCATATGGACAGGATTTGTATGTTAAAAAGCCTGCCTCTATCGTGAAATGTTTTTTGGAAACTGCAACTTTTATATTTTTTTGTTTCCGGAAGAGGTGGACTAGGAGAAGAAAACATTCTTTGTTGTTTATCAGTTGTTTGACTAGATATTCTGGTCAGTTTTGTCTGTTGGCTTAACCTAGACGGGAGATTTTGGATAGAATTATAAAAACATAACATGATGCTTTGAAAATCCGTGAGCTCTTAAAAACAAACAAATCACACCTAAAAAAATTCCTGCAAGAATAGGAATCTTGAAGGCAAATATTCAAAATAAAGCATTCATGTCCATGTGACAAAGCTTGTAAATCTATATGGTAAAGAAAGTCTACAATGACATAACTTAAACAGGATAAAACAAAAGAAAGCATAGAAAGGAGATGTCACAGGGTAAAGCCTGTCTTAGTTTTGTAACAGCTCTTACAAGTGTTCACAGTATTTACAAAGAGGTTTGGAATTTAGAGAAGAGCTTGGAAAGTCAAGGTGGCTGAATTATTTTCCTATGCTTCATATTACTTTGTGGTATGATCTCAGGCAAGTCTGTCAGCATCTCTATTTCTCAGCTTCATGTGGGTAACTTCTCTCACAAGTAAGCCTAAAAAAGCCACATACAATGAAAGGCATCTCAGAAGAGGAGGAGGAGTGGCATCTCAATAAGTATAACATGACCAAACCTGTCAATTTGAGCTAAATAAGGGCTTAGTCTATCTTGCTTCAGTCATAATATGGAAGATTCACGTACCTATAAGGCAAGCACCTTTGCAGTCACATCAATATAGCTGTTGCCTCACTTAAAACAACTGTTCAAAGGGGAAGTGAAAAATAGTATCTCTTAAATTTGTCGAGAGTATTTGCCTGCTGTTTTCCAAGGATCCATTCCTGCAATATCAAGAAAATACTATGCAAGATGCACTTTTTTGTATATTGTATACAGGCAGTCTGTTGTCCTTCCCCGTTTCAGAAAAGGATCATTGCCAGCAGGCAATAGTTATATATAAGTATTAAGAAGTATTAAAATACTAAAGAGTTTTTTAATTTTATCTGTGTCTTAAACACAATGACATAACCAAGGTGTAGTCTTATGCTAAATTTCCATAACAATGAGTTTTCATATTTCTGTATAAGTAGTAGTTCTAGCATGATAATCAGCATTAAAATACAATACAACTGCTCACTCAAAGTTTCTTCCTGTATTACTGTACAACGGGACAAGGTAAAACCATATATACTTCACATGCAAGTCACTGTAGAGTACTATCTCCCAAATTTGGAGTTTGCTGTACAACTATTTTAACATGGAAGACAATTTTTTTCTGACCTTACAGACGAGTTCCTTCTCTCCCCAGCCTTCCCAAGGGGGATCATCTATGTTACACCATAATTTTCCAGAAGAACACAGTCTTATTAATTATTTCTATTGAATCTAATGTTATAGACAAGCCAAGAAAATATTGACCCCAGTAATAACTCTACATCTCCCACACTTTGCCCTAGAAAACTGTTCCCACCTTAAAGCTTTTTATGTGATTTATTTTCATTCAACCTATTCTTTCACCCTTTGTTCCTCTGAGGCATCTGGTAAGCACTCCTTGAAAGTTACTCCAGGATGACCCTGATGCTAAAGGACCATTTTACCCTCAGCCATCCATCCTTAGCTCCTTTCAATTAAATGTGAACCAGAAGGTATTCAGCCTTCGCTTTACTCTCTCAAGCATGAAGAAGTGCAATCACTGCAGGAAACTGAGTGTCCTTGTCAGAAGCAGCAGGAACCTCTGTCCTTAAAATGTTACTGTCATGCCTCTGTCACCTACTCTGGTCTCCAACATGTCCCAGTGGAGTGTCTGGCATCCTGGAAACCTGCCCTTGTAATTCTAACTGATGAGTCTTGGCTCATATTCTGTTGGACTTGGTATACTTGATAGTAATTAAGAATTTGGGGCAGCAGTGTCTTATCAAATGTATCTTCTCAATGCTTCTCATCCAAGCACACTTCTTTTTTTCCACCAGTTTATACATAAACTCCCCGATTTATGTAACTTAACATTCACCATAATGCTCTCTTTTCAGTTACTGTGTAATGAATAAGGTTTTCATTGTTGGTATAAAATGACAGATGATCTGCTCATCTTTTCTATGAAGTCTGAGAATATACTTAGATCTCAGAGATACAAATCAGGATGAGAGATCCATCCTTCTAAGCTTCAGAAAACACTAGATATCCCCCACCTTGAATGGTTACTTTATTAGAGATTTTTATGTGTTCAGAATTTGACCAAATATATTCTTAGTTGTTCTTTGTAAACAAAATTCATTGAAGTTTGCTTATTGGAGAGAAGGATCCCAAGTGCAAAGCGGACCTTTCCATTGGCACTCACCAAGATGCTAGCCATTCTTGGAATTTTTTTTTTCTTATTAGAATATTTAAAAATAGCATTTTGGGGAAAAATTATCTACTGAATTTTAGAGAAAAAAAAGTTAAAAAAAGCAAATTGAGTAACACACAGGAAATTCTGCAGAAAATGTCAATAGTTTGAAGTTTTTGCTGAGATTCAGTTCACATTTTGATGCAGATTGCCTGAATGATTTGTTGCTTTTCTTCCAGAATAAAGCCTTTGAGGCAACTAAACATATAAGCCTTGTAGTTGGAATTCCCCAATAGAATCATAGAATACCAGGTTGGAAGGGACCACAAGGATCATTTAGTCCAACCTTTCAAGGTAAAAGTATAGTTTAAATGAGATGAGTCAGCACCCTGTCAAGCTGACTCTTAAAACTGACCAGTGTAGGGGAATTTACCACTTCCCCTGGGAGATTATTCCAACTGGTTTCATGGTAAAAGCATTTCTCCTGGAGTTAAATAGGAATCTCTCCAGAATCAACTTATGTTCATTACCCCTTGTCTTTTCCATGTGACTCCTTGTGAAAATGTTCACATAATTGAAGAAATTTGATAAATTCAGATTATATTATGAAGCACTCAAACCAGTAGTGGCAGTCATGTGAGCATCTTAAAGAGTAGCAATCCACATTAATTATGATCAATATTCAATGTGTCCACTACACCATAGATGTGGCCTTTAATGTCATAAGCACTGGTCTGAGGACATGTTTTTCACTGTTATTTTCAAAATTCTTAACACAATGAGATTCCCAATTTGATGAAGCTGGCAGTCACTACCAGAAAGTAAAATAATAGACAGAAGAAGAATGAAGAACTGGAAACCAGTAAAACTGGAAAAAAACCTTTGGAAAGAGGGCAATAACCAATTAATGGAGCTGTATTCACCCAGAAATCTTCAGTTCAAAAAGAATCACCTATTTTTTTCCCCCAAAGTGCATTTCCAACACACTGAAGTCAAGAAGACAGTTTCTGCTGACAACTTACCCAAAAGAAAGTGACTCATGCAGTGGAGGAAACAAAAATAAAAACAAGTAAGTCTTCTGTAGATAAATGTGTGAACAAAAAAACCCTAAAGCTAGAGGTAAATTTGATAGAAATAAAAACTTTTCAGAAAGAAACATTCATTGGAATCAATTCGTAGTTGTGAAAATGTTTGAAAGACCTAAATAATTACAGCACTTAATGTTGTTGTATTAAAGAAAAGTAGACAGGTCAGCTAATTAAATTGTCTTAATGTGAAGAGTAAAGAGTAAAAGCTGCAGCTTTTAAACTTGTTGTATTAGTACACAGACAAGTGTGAGAAAGTAAATTAGCCAATGCCAAGAAAATTAAACGCAGAAAAGAGAACCCTACACAAATTGACATTTCTTGTAGCACTTAATGTAAACCCCATAACAAAGTAAATTACCAGTAAAATGAAAATTGATAATTTGTTTGGCTTAGGTGATTTGCAGTTCTCCACATATTGTGGAAAATTGTATCCCAATCCACAAAAGCAATGGCAATTACCAAAGACACAAGACATATTGAATCATGTAGGGGAAAATGCTGTTTACTTCTTAGTGAGGTAAAGAAGATCCTTTCATTTGTAGCTTCCCAGTCAGCTTTGAATAAAGCACAAATAGCTGGGGATAAAGGAGGGTGGGATTTTATTTTCTTTCTGGCTGGAAGAAATAATTAGGGAGAAGGAATGTAATCACTTTTTAAGAGCCCTTTGCTTTTCATTGTCAAGTCTTCTAATATTCTATGGTATTCATATATTCATATTATCATACTCCTGGGAATAAGAGACTTAATTGTAAATAACAGAGTGTCAGCATTAGTTGTAATGTCTTAAACTGGTTCAACCTCTGTTCAAAGGATTCAACCAAAAGACACTGCTGTATTCAAAGAAGGCAGAGAAAATCTTGCAGAAGCTCTGTAAATTAAAAAAAAAATCTCAGTTCTGTGACAGTTTTCTTGCCAACACATGAGTCTTCTGGCTAGACCGTGCTGAAGCTTCTGCTACCTGATATCAAGCAAAAAGCACTGAGAAGTACTGATTTGGAGAACTGTGCCACTCTTTGAAGGAAGCTTGATTAGATTTAGCCTATGAATTCTTTGGTAAATCTGATCTTAATTTAGAAGTGAGGCTTATGAATTATCAATTAGCACTCAGAATGAATCAAGGCCATTATAATTCTCTAGTAAAATAATAAGGAAAAAATATTTTAAATTATTAAAAAAAAATTCTGTTTTTGTTTCACAAGGTATGTTTTTGGTATTTTTTTAAAATGAAAAAAAAAGAAAGCTAGAGATTATGGCTCTTACCACGTATATTGGGTGGAAAAGCACAATATCAGTTACAGCTCATAAAACACCGATATGTATAAGGACTGAAGATAAGGATACTCAGGTTACATTTTTAGAGTATGACAGGTGAATTCAGTGGTCTGCCCTGGTGTCATACACTCCAGTCCCTCCCACTAGAGGAGCCATTGGAGTACTTCAAGGCTTCTATTTTTTTCACACACCTAGCCCCCTGAAGATCCAGACTCAGTGGCTGGGGAGCAACCCATTACAAAATTTGGTGCAGTTTCTTTGTCATAAATGTCAACATTTTATTCTGTTGCTGTAACACTACGTAACTGTTACTCAAACTTTTAGTCTTGTTAAAAGCAAGAAAAGAGGAAATTTCCTCTTTTACTTTAGAAAAGAGGAAAAGAGGAAATTTAGTATCAAAAAGTGGTCAGGTTTGTGGAAATTTCTCCTCTTGGATCTCTTGAATTGTCACACAACATCTTATTGACCAGTATATCAAAATGCCAATTTGATGCTTGGAATGATGGAAGTAAAAAAGCTAATCAATATCACAAAATGTCACCTTTTCGATTACATATTTATAGTTGGTTACAGAGTACAGGAAAATATTAATTATAACAATGAAATTAAGGTGTTTGGTTTTTTTCTTACAAAACAGATAATTTACTCACAGAATCACAGAATCATAGAATGTATTAGGTTGGAAAGCATCATCTACTTTAACCTCCTTACTGTCACCAGGGACAATGTTACCAGATCAGGTTGCTCACAGCCCCATGAAGCCTGACCCTGAATATCTCCAGGGATGGGGCCTCCACCACCTCTCTGGGCAACCTGTTCCAGTGACCTACCACCCTCATGTTGAGGAACCTTTTCCTAATATCTAACCTAAATCTATCCTTTACTAGTTTAAAACCATTACTCCTTATCCTATTGCTACATGATCTCGTAAACAGTTCATCTCCAGATTTCTTATAGGCACTCCTTGAGAGGTTCTACATAAACCCTCAATTGTGATGCTGAGTATTGGAGATAGATGGTGGCCAGGCTGGTATGTTTTCTCTATGTGATGTCCTGAGAGGACAGCGACCTAGATGTGCCATTGTGCAGTCTGTGTGTCCTTTATGTGTCATACAGTGAAACTTTGACCCTAAAATGATTTATTTTTTTTTGCCTCAGAGGCTCTCTATTATGCTGTATGTATATCTGTGTCAGCTGCAATAAAGCACCAGTCCAGATTTGACCCCTTTAATTACTAAACAATGCAAATAGTGGATGTGGTCTCCAGGTAGCAGACTGAATCTGATTCTTCTAATGCATCTAATATTCCCTGCAATCTTTTTCCTCTCATGAAGAAGGTATCAAATCTAGTTGGAACTGACAGAAAAGAAACATTCACAGGTCTTCCTCATTACTCTTCCTTAGGAAAAGAGGATACCCTCCCATCACATCCCCTCTCATCAATAAACTATCATGAAACTTCACCACCAATTTAGGAATATTTCGAAGGAGATGAAACTAACCACATATTAAATTAGAGGGAAAAAAAGTAGAGCCAACAATAAATATTTGAAAATCATAAAATGGCATATCATGAAGGAATAACAGCTTGATTTTTTATGCGAGAAAGCACTCTAAAAGCCACAAAGGAACTGTGCATGCCAAGCTAATAAACATAGAAAACAGGTTTATACTTTACTATATCTTCCCGAAAATCATGTATATGTGGGAGAAGGGATTCTTTTAGGTCTATTTTCAGGCACATTTATGTGTTTAATATCAACTCTATTTGTTTCCTTATGCTCACTGCTAGATATCTTAGCACTTTAAGACTCTGAGAAGCAAGCCCTACATATTGATTCTGTGATTACTACCTAATAAATAGTTATGCATTGTAAAGCCATCGCTCACACAGAAGCAATATGATAAAAATACAAGTTACCAAGACTGTTAGACTTCAGCAAGATTCTGAAAAATAGTAAAGCTACATTCAGGAAAGTTTACCCATATTTCAAAAAGCACTGGAACAGATTTTTTCCTAAGTAAAAATGACAGACGTCTATCAAACATTTTGGTATTATTGTCTAAAAAGTCAGAGATATCAATCACAAAATCCAGAAGACAATCCTTTTTGACTCCTACGATGACAGATTGAAAGAGTTGTGGTTGTTCAGCCTTGAGAAGAGAAGGCTCCAGGGAGACGTTATAGCAGTCTCCAGTACCTGAAGAGGGCCTAGAGGAAAGATGCGGGAGGACTTTTTACAAGGCCATGTAGTGATAGGATATGGGGTAATAGTTTTAAATTGAAAGAAGGTAGATTTCGATTAGATATTAGGAAGAAATTATTTACTCTCAGACTAGTGAGACACTGGCACAGGTTGCTCAGAGAAGTGTTCAAGGACAGGTTGGATGGGGCTTTGTACAAACTGGTCTAATGGAAGATGTCCCTGCCCATGTCAGGGAAGTTGATGATCTTTAAGGTCCCTTCCAACCCAAACCATTCTATGATTCTATGAAGAGTGAAGTTCCTCCACAAGAAAGTGTAAGACATGAGCAGTTGGTGATGACAACCCAGGCAGTGGTGACAATCTGACCACCAAGGATTCAGTCCCAGCTTACCTGAGCAAGATGATCCAAGCCTGGCTCTACAGACCTGCCAAGGGGCAGGTTTCCCCAAAAATCTAACCGTCTTTATACAAATGGGAGATACTTAGGCAAGTAGGCAAGTCAGCAAGTCAGGACTGGCAAAAGCCAGGACTGAAGACAGGTACCTCTATCATATAGCTCAGCTCTCAGGGCTGAGCTTAAATGAGAGGCAGAGGGTGCCTGAGTGGGATTCCCAGGTGAGCCTGGTCAGGTCAATGAAGGTCCAGGAATGAACTCAGAGCTCTTGAAAACACAGCATTTAGCTCAGATGCAACAGGCTCAAATTGGAGCAGATGCACCTCTGCACTGAAGGCAGATTGCTCTGCAGTGTATCAGATGGATAACTTTAACTGGAAGTCTATTGCATTCTATATAGATGTATTCTCTGTTAATATTTATTATGACTCAATAAAACCTTGTATGTTGGCCTCTTAGATTCCAACTATCCACATACTTATAAGCAGGAATAGTTAGCACAACTTCACTCTCAGCATCTGTAGATAAAGATACCTAATGCAGCATTTTAGCATAATGATTCTAATAAACAAGGACAATGTTATTTCATTCCATTTTCACAATCTAATTGCACAAATCCTCAGACGTTTATTTTAAAATGCAAAACCACAGTAACTCACAGAACATTTAATAAAAAGAAAACATATTTGGTTATTTATCAACCTACTGAAGACAGTGGCATTGCATTTGCATAAGATTTTTTTAAAAAATTATTATGTGTTTGCCTCTTTTTAGGTTTTGAACCAGTTTTAAAAAGAGAAAAAGTATATACTGTTTTCAATTAAGCTACTCCAACCTCCTGCTCTTTCATTACAGATATGTTTCCTGTTTTGTTCATATCCAGGAAAGCTGTGATTGATTGGAGGATGCTATCTTTATTCTCAGCCCTTAGGATAATTAACCCTGAAACACATAATCAAGGCATTCCATTAGTGTGTTATATTGCAGATTTGTATTTTTGAAGATACTGTAGACATTACCCTACACTCATCCTTGACATTTTAAAAGCAGACACAAATGTATACAGGGTGAGAAAGAACTTACTGTATATTTTTTTACAAAAAGATCCCATTCATTAAATTTCAGTCCAGCTCATTTTGACAATCATCATTTGGAGTGTTGTGGCCTGAACAGCAGCAAACACTCACAGATTTGATATCTGCCTCTGAAAGGCAGGGATGTGAGCCAGCCTGGTCTGGAAGTCACACATCACTGAAGCAGAGCACTGTGCCTCTGGTGCCCTTAAAAGAAAAAGGCACATAAGAGCACTAATCACAGAATCAGAGTAATTTGGTGGGAAAAGACCTTTAAGATCATCGAGTCCAGTTACAATCTGTCCACTACTAAACCATGTCTCTAAGCACCTCATCTACCCGTCTTTTAAATACCTCCAGGAATGATGACTTGACTACTTCCCTGGGCAGCCCATTCCAATGCCTGATAACCCTTTCAGTGAATAGTTTTTTCCTAATATCTAATCTGCATGTGCAGCCTGTTCACATCTGGCTTGCATGTGACCATAAGCCGTATCTCTGTGGTATGAATTACCTAGTAACCAGATTCCGTTCTGGGATCCCAGGGTTTAACAGACCGGTGAGTGGTGAACACCATAAATTCTAAGACTCAGGAGACTGAGGTTTGACTATTGCCCTGCACTGTGTGCTGAGGCACTGATGACATCAGACAAGCAAGATAAGAGTTCGTAACCTCTACTAGAAAGACTGATTCATTAGAGAAAGCAGCTGGTAATTTTATGCTCTGCAGGATAGCTAAACCATTGTGAGAAGGACGAATCTGGGGGGTTTGGAAATTTTCTATATATTTATTTATTTACTTTCAACCTACACTGTGATAACAGCAGTACTAATCACTGAATTAGTATGTTATTGCTTTGGAAAGCTCCCTGTATACATTTGCAATTCTGAACAGCTTGCAGTGGTGTAACTATGGAATTCACAGAGATCTTGTTAGTTTGGTGAAGGTTAAAATAAAAAAAAAATGTATAACGAGAAGTTTGATTTTTCTGTCAATTCTGTGTTTTTTAGTCTTGTTCCATGCACACTGAAAGTGGACAGTCCGCTTTATCCTTAAAACTGAAGCTATTTATTAATATTAATAGTTATTACAAGACTATCTCTGGAATGAGGAACCCTGTTCCTAATGTTCTGAATCTCTTATTTTTATCAAACTTCCCAGAGAAAGATAACATTAGAAACTAGTCATGCCCCATTAGCTTCTTGATATAGTGATTTCTCTTATGAAAATACTCTTATTATAGTAATGGGAATTAGCTCATTGGAATAGAGCATAGGTGAAACACTTGCTTATACTGCAGAAGGACCCCGCTGAGTGTAAGAGTTCCCCTTTGCACATTTAAAGTTTTCCTAATGAGTTGGCTTGGTGGGAGTCTGAAATGAAGAAGAGAAGCAGTAGAGTAGCTGGACAGGGAGCACGAAGGGAAATCAGACACATACAGACAACCTGTAACCAGAGCTTCAGCCTCCTTTTTTTCACTTTTGAAATACATTTTGCAGAGCTTGGTAGACTAAAATACCTCATTATAACCATGTTACAACACCAATCAGCTCTTCTACCTCTTTCCAAAATTTTTTTCAGATACATTTGTAATTTTGGATACACATGGACAATGAAAGGACAGTCTTCTCCATTAAATTACTTTTGTTTAACAAACAATTTATTATATTTTTAAAAGGTAATTTAGTTTATTCAGAGCTTCTCTAAAAGCTGAAGCTTGCACATTCTTCATGGCCATGAGGAATGAAGGCTCCCGTTGAAGTTCTTGTTCTAAAGGAGAGAAGGAGAACAAGAAAAAGAAGAGAGAAAAAAAAAAGGAAGGGCTGTGCAAAACCCACAAAATATAATTCCTATTCTAACCACCTTACAGTGCTGAGGATCAAAAAGGAATTTCATGAAACATAAATGTGAATAGGGCAAGGGGCTGTGTCTGACCTCATGAAAGATGTGCAGTGCTTAAAGGGCATTAATAGGGGCCTTAGAAGTTGCTGAACCTCAGGATGACATGTTGGAAAAAAGGAAAGTTTAAAGAAGTAAGATATTAAGCCAGTTAATGCTTTAATGGGAATGAGGAAAGACACCATGGTAGTAGCAACTTCTGATGTCAAACCAAAGCAAATTGGACTAGCAAAACAGCAGGACAATTTTCAAATGTCCTTACAGACACAGCTATTTTGTTCATCAATTCTCTAGACAAATAATTTTTTAATAGTAGAAGAAAGTTATTTACTTATGTCTCTTAGAAAGCAGACAATGTATTAAAGAAACTCTAGCTCTAATTTGTCATTTTCTGTCCATTTTCATGAGAAAGTCCGTATAATGGAAAATTATAAGAAAGCCAAGTTACTAAAACATCACAGATTTAACAATTATCCTGATATCTTGGCTGAGGCTGTTGAGAAAAGAGCTTGTGCTCATCACAGAATTTTAGTTAGCTTAGGAGCTGCTGCAGTTTGTTAATTTGCATTAACTCTCAAGAGTTAACTCTAAGAAAGAGTTAAATCACATGAACTTTAAAGACCTTCACTAATATTGATGAAATTAGGCTCATATCCTTATATTCAAAGGTTCCTATAACAGTGCATTTTGCCCTGCTTTATACACTGCATGGTTATATGACATCTGAGTGTTTTTGGATATAAGAGTTAAAGGAATTTCATTCACGGTTTTTCCTGAGAGAACAGTCATTATCAAGATGTTTAATACCTCTAATGTGTATTGTACCATGTCATAGCTTCTCTAGTACAATTGATGTTAACACATCCCAATTCACTTTTCGCTTTTCAAATTGTTTGTGTTTATATTGATTTTGCAAGTACTTTACCAATAATGTCTCATCTGAAGAGCTCAGGAGGTACTAAGAAATATTTCTGAGAGAACACCACATCTAGCTCATATTAAGTAATATATCCATGTTTTTGCTTTGTTTGAAGGGCTTCTGTGCTGTTTTATGGAAAAGCAGGTAATGCAGATTAACAGAAAATTTAAACCAAGACAGCAAATTATGCTGGAAACTACTAAAGTTGTTAATATTTGAGCATATACTAAAAGATAAGATAAATTCCACAAAAAACTCTGCAAAGGATTTTCAAAACCAGGCATTTTAATCTATGTTAATCCAGTGCTCTTTGAACCCTTGTTTTGAAAGGTTTGATAAGACTTTGGAGATGTTGAGAACAATATATTTAACATCCACTGAATTGCATGTGTGATCCATAATCTGGAAAAAATAAGGTCAGTTCCCTGACATGTGCTTCTCTGTGCAGTGTGAGACATTCCTGTGATGCTGCTTTCCAGACCTTATCCTCAAATGCAGTCTTTGAACCCCTACCTGTTCTGGCCTTCCAAAAAATACAGAGCAATACTGCTTTGTTATTTTAGTATATTATTGCAGATCAGAGCCAAGAAAGGATGGGAGTGGGAATGGCTTTTCATTTTTTTTTTCAAAGTATGAGTTGAACATATGAATTGAAATCCAAGAAAATATTTCTGTCATGGCTCTTTTCTGATTGCATCCAAATCAGTTTATTTATCCCATTGCATACATTAAAAAGCATCACATGTGCTCTGCTGTGCTGTCAGATGCCTCTGCCCTGCACTGTGAGGATGCTGAACTGGCTAAAAGCTCTCTGTAGAAGTATCTCCACACAAAATATCCCTTGTACTAGATAAAACCTTTGGTGGAAATTAGTCCTCACATTTCTACTTCTCACTTCTCTTTTTACTTGCTCGTAGACAGACCTCTGTAAAGCAGAATCCTGAAAGTCCATCAATTACATAAAATGTTTGTGTGGCCAGCTCTAGTGGTGTGACTCAGCCTGTTAATGCTTTACATGTAATTAATAAAAATTCTTCAGTCACTACGGTCTTTCCTCAAGGCAAAGCACTTTAGAATAAAACAATTAAGTTTGAAAGTCATGGCAATGGAACCACATGAGAGTGAGTCATTTATAATTTGGCTACAAGTAATGGGTATATTGTTCTTCTCTATTGGTTTTTCTTATTTACCTCTTAAAACAGAATGTCGTATCATTAAATCTGCTCCATTGGTATCTGCCATCTTAATAGAATGTTAGCCTGTATTTTTACGAAGCTTTTAATTTTCTATTCTTCGCTGCATTTACTAGTCTCACAGGACCATATTGTGTCATCCTTTTCCATGTAGAGTAGTAACTTATCCTGCAAATACTTTTTTTTTTTTGTTAAAGATTTCAGCAAAGCAAACTATTGCTTTAAAAGAGAAAGAATAGAAGAGTTGTGCCTAGATGCATGGAAATCGGTTTTTCTTTTCAAATAAGGACAATTTGCATTTTTCAGAGAGTTGGTTTTTTGGTGGGTTTTAGTGGGGTTTTTTGTTTGTTTTTATCAGAGAACTATTTAAGGAATTGAGTTAGAAGTTGGTGAAAACTTTTCAGAAGAACAGTTTCCAGTTAAAAAGACTGCACAGTTTCACCTGAATCAAAATGGTTTTTTTCAACATTTCTTTTCAATGACAATTTCAATTTTCATTGTCATTGTTTTCATCCTGTGCCAACAGAGTAAATTGGTTCATTTTAACTGCATAATTTCAATATCTTTTTTCCCTGACTTTTATAATAGGAAATCTTTAATTGCAGTGCTACATACAGACTTTCCTTGATCACTCTGATTTGCCTTGCAGAAGTCCTGCAAGTAGAAAAAAAACAGCAAAGCCAAGAAGAAATAGTGACTCACACTGTTACTAAAGCAAAATATAACAATGATGAGAAATGTTGAAAGAGAGAGAGCAAAATAAGCTGAGTCTGTCAGGGTCACATTCCCTGCCAAGGCTCAAAGCTAAGATCAGGAGGTCATCTAACATGTGAAGAAATTTTGTACAAAAGAGATGCATTTTAAAGGTCTATGAAAGAAACCCTGACCAGTGTGATTGCTGTGACAGACCAGTAAAATGTTCTTGCTGATGAATGAATTAATGGTGACATACAACATTAAAAAGATGTCAGTATGATCTTACATGACAAGGTCAGAAGATTACTAGCTTTCTGCAACCCAGTCAAATCAAATACTGCAGCCCACTTCAGAGGTCAACTCATTGCCCTCACCATGATCCAGGCCTACCCTGCAATGCTGCACACAGGGGAACTGAGTGATCTGTGACCAGAGTGAATATTGCCTAAACAACACTAAGAACAACGATGTCAGTGTGGCATCAGGCAACACAACCCCAGGGCTGGAGAGCACAAAATTAATGGGGAGGCACCAGAAATGGATGACCAGAATGGCTCTTCATCTTCAGATCCTACATTATAAAAGTGCATGATACAGTCATCAACCACAATCCTTTAATATTACTTTGTCCTCACAAACTAATATTTTAGCACTTCAGATTGATCACATTTTTCATCAGGTTTCAGTCATCTCCTCTGAGATATACTCCCCAGATAATTATTAAAGGTAGAAAACAGATAGATAGAGAGATAGAGAGAGAGAGAGAGAGAGAGAGAGAGTTAGATAGGAGACTAGCAATGCTATAGGCATCCTCCCATACCATTTCCAACTCAGAAATGGACTGAGCTTGCTTGGCGTGCATGCTGGCAGGGCAAGCTGGCATTTTCCTAGCCAGATCTTTGATCCTTTCAAAGGAAAACAGAACCCTGAGGTTTAGCTGATGCTCTTTTCTAAAGCTTTCACTTCTAAAGCAATGTACATGTTAAGGTACAAGTGCTCAATAATGTTGAAGTAATCTGGAATTTCAGATTCATGCTGTATGAAAACTGTCAGTCATGCATGGCCATTATAACCAGGTTTAAAGCATAAAGAGCTGAGGAATACATGTGTAATCTGTGCGTCCACTGTGTCTGCCAGAATTTAGAAGTGCCATGTTAAAAACCAACTCCTCTTTCCCACAAAGATGTATATGTTGAATTATTAATAAAACAATTGCTTCCCTGCACTATTACTTTATTTCAGTGTTTTTGCATAATTATCAGAGTTCTTTCAGGGCATTGCCAGATTTTTAAAGCTCAGCCATGCTCCATTATAAGCAAACAAAACATTATAAATGTAGTCTTTGTGAATAAAAATTGCAAGCAGTGTTTATTTACTGACACACAGCTGAAAAATTCCCTGCCTAGATGTGATAGTATTGACAGATAAAAGCTACCATGCAATGAAAGATTATTCCAGTTTTCAGTTCTTTAATAAAAAAATGTAATAAGGCATATTTTTTATGCACAGTTTTGAAAATTCTGTATTCATTCATGTAGTAATGTGTAAAAGGTAAGGCATAACTCATGTAAAGTACTTTTAAAGTACATACAGTATATTTACTGGATAATGAAGCTATCTATAGTGTAACTAGGAATTACACTCTGGGATGATCTGTAAACTTGCATTGATTTTTCTCCCTTCTCTTAACTACCTTCACAACCATTTACTATAACAATCAAAAAGGCATTTAAACTAGAAGGAAGTTCAGATCACTCTGTATATCTCTCAGCTTAATGTATTTAAAGTTTTATTTCCTTACTTAAACTGAGATGAACCTGAGGGACAAACTATAGCCTCACATTCCTTTATTTCAGCAGATTATGCACCTATGAGAGTAAGAACAAATGTTTATTTAAAAAATCAAACAATCAACCAAATAAATAACAGAAAAAACCCGAAATGGCACAAAATAAGCCTGTGATGACTTGGTTAGCAGGGACACAATATTCATCCACATTTCACACTAACATTAAACTGAAGTATCAGGTATCATCTTCCCTTTGCACCAAGCTCAGCATCAATTGTTATCCAATTGATGCTTGCTTGGTCAGGCAGCTCATTTGCTCATTAATGTGGCTGCATTTTATATGGTCTACATATTTCACTGTCTTCTTAAAATAAACAGGATGCAGAAATAATAATAAAATACTAAGAATTTGGATTGCGTTTTTTTCATAGCTTTACAATCTTAAAAAATCAATACATCCTCAATATAGCTTGGTGGCTCGAGCATCATTCCTTGGATGAAAAGGAAACTAAACCACTGAGAAAAGACTTGAATTTCCTTGAACAAAGTTTGTCAGTTTCAGCTAGGGCACGATGAGCCCTTCCTGAGCATCAACGCTGTTGATACAACCTGGTCCTGCAAACACCGTCTTCCTTCCAGAGCCGTAGCTCCAAGAGAACTACAAGGAGTGCAGTCAGGGTATGCAGAATGCACATAAGTGAATGAAGCATTTAAGTATTTTAGCTATTCCATTTACAATTTCCTTTTTCACTTCCAAATCATTCATCAGACATTTATTTATTTTTTTTTTAATTCTTTCAAACATTCAGTTTGTGGAATTAAAAATCCCAGTGGGATGGGGAAAAAGTGCTGAAATAATGGGTTCTTTTTAATTTTGTTTTCTGTGTGTTACAGCAATCATGACTCAGTGGTACTCCAGTGAAAGCCATATGCATCTAAACACAGTGCCTGTGGAAAACAAATTGAAAGCTAAATAACCGAGAGATGGAAAAAGATATCAAACAAAATTGGAAAGCAGAAAGGAACGCTGATGAATTAATGTAGATTTTCCCTCATAAAATCCAGCACTGTGTTTGAATGCTGGCCAGACATCTCTTTGTGTTTCAGTTAATGCTCATGCCTTAAGATCAAGTGTTATTTTTTAAAACTTCAAGCATGCATCTGCTTAACAACACAGATTCCTCAGCACGAAAGAGGACAGGTATGGTGATGCTCCCAGTGACATAAACATTGGTGGGATTTTTCTCCTGCTCCTTGAATTCAGAATCTAGTTAAATAAATACAAATTCTGAGTTCGTACCCAGATGACTGCTACTACTCTGTTGCTCAGAGTAGTTTAAAAAAACCCACTTCAGCTAAAATATGCAAGGGGATTATTTATGTCCCAGAGATATAAAAACTTGATCCCTTGTAGAAATGTCATAGTACAAACGTCCCAGAGTCATCGTATGTGACAAAAAACTTGTGATTGATCTCACAGGTGTTCACACACAGTATAAGAAACTTCTGAAAGTAGAGGTGTAGTTTTGGAAACTAGTTAGTTAGTTAGTTGTCTGGTGAGGTGCTTTGGGTTTTTTTGTTTTGCTGGGGTTTTCTATGCTGTGGATCATTTTAATCTTCTGAATGTAAAAATATACAACCCAGTTATAATCCAAATAAAAAATATCTGTGGAAGGTATTTGGATTGACACTGCATTTGCATAATAATTTCTTTATAGTAAACTCCCAACCTAAGTCTTTGATTAATTCAACTTTTTTTCTGTGATAAATGATTATTTGAAAACAAAATTGGCAATGTTTTTCCACTGTTACTTAGGGGCAGAAGGTCTTATTTGTGTCTTGTGAAGGCGCACTGCCTGGAACCACAGCATCCTGCTTCAACATTTCAATACTACGTTCTTCTTAGAACTCAGAAGAATTTTTATTTGGTGGGGATAAGCAGGAGTATTCTAAAAATCATTCATTAAATAAAATACTGAGCTAGATCAGAAATAGCTTACAAATTCAGTTTCGATTTGATAGATAAATCATTACATCACTGGGGAAAATAAAATCATCCCAAACAAGCAAAAAACAACTCAACTCTTCCAAATTAATTTACAAAATAAGTAAGATATATTGTTTTATCAAGTACCCTATTGAACAAGACACTTACTTGTGCTTTCAAAAGATATATGTTCTAAACCTAAACGTCTTTAACATACACTTGGCACTACTTAATATTCTGGGTAGAGTGGCTTCTATTTCTTTCCTTGAAGCTATCAAAATTCAATACGACTTGAGATGGATTTAATAATCTGATAAAAAGTATATAAATATGGAAGTGGAGATACCTTGTTTTCAGTATCTCATTTTTTCTATTTTTTTTTTCCTAAAAACCGCATGGTAATTCCATTCAGGCTGAACTTCTTTTTTTACTCCAATAATTTTGTTCAATTCCATAAATTTCTGAATAATTTTAAATCCAGGTATTAAATTTTCTAAGGAAAAAACTTAAATCAGAAAATACTATGTTGTTTATTTCTGTCTTTTAAATCTGAAGTTGATAATATGATCAGGTATAAAACTTCAAGTCAGATTATAGTTTTTTGGTCAAGGACTGTGATATCTTTGAGGTTTTTATATGTCCATAATCCATAATACACAAGTACCAAACGGACAAAAAATATAAAATATATTCACAGAGCTAATACTGATTTCCCAACAGTATTGTCTTGATGGAGTTGACATCAATTCCACCTCCCTTATCTGACACTAGAAAGCTCTTGAAAACCAAAAGGCCAACTTTGCATGAATCTTTCTAATTAATCTTAGCAGTGAATAAAGTCTGTTATTGCCTATCTTGCTGTTAAGTCAAGGCTTGGATACTTGCTGGTTGCTCAGTTCAATGACCATTTCCTGGAAATCTTCATTTATATATCTCTGAATTTGCAATGACTAAGAAAAAGATGGAAGAAATGTTGCTGCTTCATCACTAAAATAAGTTAAGTGAGTGGAAGAAATGGGTTTTTCATTGGAAGGAATAGCCAAACTGGAGTGAATTGGAAACTTGGTAGAGGTTTGGAAGGTAATGGCTATTTTTAATACTTTTTCAGAGAAAAACTGTGAAAAAGGACAGATTCAATTGCTATCATTACAACCTTTGATCACACCATTATAGTACTTTTGGTTACGATTTGATGTGAAGTGAAATCAAAACTCTTGCTCCACTAAACCAGAAATTCCAATTTTTAGAAAGCTTGAGTTAATGATTCTGGTTTTTTGAAAATAAAATTTTCTTCCCAGCTCTCTGTGGCCTCTCTGCATTTCCAGACCAGTAGTTTATTAACTTGGTTCCATTCTTCATCTCTAAAATCGGATGGATTGCAGTAAACTTGATGCAAGAGATGCTTCCAAACAGCACAGAGAGGGAAGTCACCTAAGTACACAAATAGCAAGGTACACTGCACTTACCAAAGAATTTAATGGGAAACATAAATCCAATCTAAGTAATTGGACTTCTTCTGAGTACAAAAAGCCAATTAATCTTTGTATTCATTACTGTTCAGAGGCTCCAAGGGGCTGATGTATTTTTAAGAGTGCTGGGGGATGGCAGGTGGTAGTGTTCAACACAGTTATCAGTTGTGATCTTGAACACTGATGGTTTCTATAGGCTCTTACTCATCCTTTGCTAAGTGGCTTTTTTGTCTTCAAGCAATCAAGGGATATTTTTCAAAGAAAGCAGGCATACATTGGTATAGGCTGCAGAGGAAAAAAATACAACAAACAAACAAAAACCAAACAAAACTAAACAAAAAACTAAACACAATACCAAACAGTTCTTAATATATCACATAGAACTGTTCTCAGAAATTTTTAATAGGAAAAAAAGGCCAAAGACAGGAACAAAGAGAACAAGGAGATAGGAAAAGTTTAGTAGGGGCAGGATGTCTTTCTGGGGGAGATGAAATATATCCCTACCTATCAACCCTCTGATCAGCCTTACTTTTCATTCCCCCTCTCCCTGGAGGGAAATAGGAGATTTGCTCTGCTAAAGTTAGTGCGTTTTACTGATAAGTAATGCTTACCTTGCCAGCATCTCACTGCTTACTGCTCTTGCTGCTCTAATAGTGCAGCTATTTATTCTGCTTTCACTGCTGGGAAGCAAAGACTTTGGCTAAATTTCCTTTGATGCCCTAATTCAATGACCTTGCACTAAACTGTTGCATTTTCAAAGAGAAATGGCCAATGAAGTGCATTTTCTCCTTACCATGTCAGTGCACAAGCAGGAAATCTCTTTGTAAATCAGATATTTCTGTCACAATTAGAAAAAATCTCACCTGTTCTCTGGTTGACTTGCCAGCAGAATAAGTAGCTGAATGTAATGCTACATACAGGTACAATTTTAAAAATTTCCTTCTAGTGCAGCCTATGATTGTTACAAAGAACAGAGACGGTATCTTCCAGTACTTTGAATGACTTCTTTCTTATAATGCATAAATTATAAAATGTGAACACAGGTTCCAAACGTCCGTAAAAAGTCAAACTTTTCCAAGGATAAGAGGTTTTGTTATAGTTTTACTTTCAATTTTTGTTTTTCACTAATAGTTATGCAAACATTTTGCAATTCAAAAGGAAATGCTCAGCTATCAACTCCTTATGATTCTTTATGAAATCCACGTCCCATTGATGGCAGTACACAACACTTGTCACCATACATATTTGAGGTTTATTTCCATTCAAAGACACAAGTGTCTCATGTCTGGTTTTCAAATTTACTGTAATCTCATTATGCTTTACCTTGGGCAAAGACTACAAATCACACTGAAATATGAAATAAGTTTTTATGTGACTTTTAGGATAATGGGTAATAATTAAAATGCCACAAACTTGTCTCAAGCAAGGTAATAACAATAATAATAACAGAGTGCAAACTCTCAAAAATTATTTGTGGAAGGACTAACTTTTTAAAAAACAAACAAAACTACTAAGTCTTCTTTGTGTTTTACTTCCTTGAGCTGTAACTACTTCATTAAGTTGAAGAAGAGAAAACACACCAATTCTGAAGCGGTGAGATTTTTAAGCACAGATAATCACACTCAATATCACTCCTGGTTGAAATTAGGGACATGGAGATGCAACAGTCTCTCCTTTATTGGTTTTCCAGATGCAGAAGTTTCTAACAATATGCCTTAGTTTTGGTGGTCTTCTGCTTCTTTCACAGTTTGATGCCCAGTAGGGTTTTTCAGAGACTGGCACACCAGCTTGATGGGCAGTGGGTGCTCAGATAGGGAAATCCACCTTCACCAGTAACAAACCACATAGCAATGCAGTGGAGTATTTTTTCTTGTGAAGAAACAACTGAACAGAAATAACAAAATTGTGTATGATTCAGTATTTCCATAACACAACCTTTCCCTAAGAATTTATTTTTCACCAGCAACTCTAAGATCTTCACCCTTCTAATCTGATTTGCTGGGAAAAAAAATACTTCTAAATATTATAGTTCTGAAGGAACCTCCTGGATTTGTTTAAATTGTTTTTGAGACTCCCCACTTCTCAGTATCCTCAGCTCCCTGAGAAAGATCCAAAAGTTATTCCAAATCATAGTGGATTCTCTGAACCTATTTATAGTAATTTGTAAGCCAGTCTTGTGTTATATTTTTTTTCACCTCCTTAGGCTCTGTCCAAGAGGCTCTTTATATGTACAGATGGCAAAAATTATTCCTCTAAAATACAGAGTTTAGGAAATGAAGCAGTACAAAGACACAATTTGGCATCTTTTTTAACCAAGGTCCTCATCCTGGCCCTTAGCTGTTACATGGTTTTTGTTGAGTTGTAAATCTGTGGGGTTAAGAAATACATGTGTTTGTTGAAAAAAAGACTATTAAGCCAAAAAACCTAACTTTTAAGTAGGATAATTTAGTTATAGGTATAGAAAGGAAAATTAAAATCAGTGGGGAAAAAAGCTATCAATTGAATATAAAAGTATTGCGTGAGGGAATAGTTTTATAGGAGTTCTTTATTTTTATTAAAAATCTTCCTTGTGGTCAAGACTGATGTAAGCCCCAGGATTCTTGATTTTTGTCTATTTGTGAGGAATAAGACAAAACCTTAAATATGTTTAATTTTGACATTTTCTTCTAATAAGTACTCAAGTAACAAGATATTTATTTTCTTTTATGGGGCATTATTAAAACTAGTTAAATTTCTTGGAAAGGTACAGTTAAGCAAAGACCTTGTAGGAACAGTCTTTCTCTCAGCACTTCTCTCCATGACTTGTAAAACCATACAAAAACTGCAAATAATGCTGAGAAGAGATGTTCTCGTCTTAACAGTAACAAACCAGTTTGTATGTATATGGATTCAGTATGTCCTTCAGACTATATGTACATCAACATAATTGTCTCTATACAAACAAGAAGACAGATAATCCCAACCCTCAAGAAACTTCAGTATAAATTAAACTGTTATAACTCAGATGACAGGGGATAATGTGTGAGACTAAAGACAAACAGTATTGGTAAAGAAGTGGCTTTTAGATGATAGTATGACTTTTACTGTTAGAAACTGCAGTTTCATTCATAGATTATAGAACAGCAAGATTGAACATGACCTCAAAAGATCATCTGATCCAAATTTTGTGGGAAAGGCAGCCTAGATTATATCAACTAACACCTATTTGTTTCATCAAAACAATTTCTTTCTTTCTAGAAGAATTAAAATTATTCAATGGCAACTTTGAGATAGATCAACAGATGTTCTGGAATGATTTTTTATTCTGCATATTTCATTATACAACTTAAGTAGTAAGCATGAAACTAGAAAACTTTAAAATGAAAGGCTGTAGGGAGTCTAATAACGTCTACATTATTTCAACCATTACCATGATACTGCTTCATAAACACTGGTTTTATAGTTTGCAGAGAGGACAGACTTTCGATTTCAACAATAACTGAAATACTCAGAGCTCATATTCAGGTATTTTTTGGGAAAAAGTTAGTTTATTATATTTAAATCACAAATTTCATGCCTTGTTATTGTATTAATTATTCCTTTAACTGTTGTGCTTCTTAAAGCTCTACTTCTTAGAGCTTAGAACTGTCATACCTTTCATTAAAGCTGCAGTTTAATTGCCCTTAAAATATTTAAGACTAATAATAACATCCTTGGCAATGAAAATGATTGAAAATGAAAAATTAATTTAAATAGTCTTGGATGTGAACAGTGCGTTACATGGACTGAAGACCAGAGAAAGGGCAAAAAAACAAAGGATGCATAAATAGTACTATTACTTCTTAAAAGTCTGTGTGTCAGTGCTTTACATCAGGGATTGTGCTAAGCTGCCTCTTCTTGTTTGATCCAAATGAAAAATAATTTGACATCAGGAATTATGTCTTCAATGATCTACATGGGTTTTATATCGAGACTATGTTTAACTTCATTAATTAGTAATGAACATGGATATAAATATATCTGAAATTTAAGTGACAGCATTAAATTGTGAGCTTTGCATTTAGCAGTGAGAACAGATGAGTAATGCAGAAAGGTCCAGATAGGTCCAGGTAAATCAGCAATTATCCTGATTCCCAAAATTATCCCCAAAATTCCCGAAAAACCCCAAATGTCCTTGTTATACATACAGTGGCTGTTTTTATATTTCAGCACTAGCCATGTGAAGACATTACAAAATTGTAGTTGCAAAAGACAATTGCTTGGCTGTACCTGACAAAGATACACGGGTATTTATGTCTCTGAATATGTATTATGCAAAATATCAGATGATTTATAAAGGTATCTTGAAGACACTGTGCAGGAAAATGATGATCATATTCCTATAAAAGCTTCAATTGAACTTCTAAAAAATTAATTAGTACAAGGTTCTTGTTGGGTACTGCCCATAGTTACAGTAATAATCTCATCTGGTTTTATCTGTCTAAGAATTAATCCTCTAGTCCAAGTTGCTCACGTGAAGGCCTTTTATCCTTAATGGTACAGGAATTATAGATCTCTTCAGGGAGTGATTTGTCCTATCATGAGACAGATGCTCTACATGACAAGAGTGACTCACCCGCTACAGGGGTTTATTTCTCTCTTTTTAATTCAGTATGTATTTCTAGTATATGGCAACATGCTGTGCTTAATAATAGGTATATTTGCTATTACACAAATAATGTACATTTAGCTATTTAGTAAGTATAACTAGAAGTACTTTCTATGTATATAGCACATTTCTCAAAGGAGAAAGGAGGAGTGTTTAATTTAAATAAGCAACTATATTTCTCCCAAATTACTTCTATGTCTTCAAAATTAAAGAAAAAAATACAAAAACAAACAAACAAAAAAACCAAACAAAAAATCAAACCAAACCAAACAACAAAAGCCAAACACATCTCTCTGAATAATATTCTGGCTTGATGCTTTTGCCTAATTACTCAAAGGAAATGTATTTTGTTTTTCTCCTCAGAGGATAGGTGTCTGACTCAGAGTTGCAGGAGAAAATTTCAGTCCTGTAAAAAAATGTTTCTTTATCGAAAAATATTGTTAGTTTATTTGTTTGTTTTTTCTTTTTTTCTTTTTCTTTTTTTTTTTGTTACTAATGAACAGTGGTTGTATGGGTTCATGGAGAAAGAGAAGTTAATATGTTTAGTTTATTTAGTTTGGTGGTTAGTGATCAAACTAAAAACCAAACTAAGTTAAAGGAGAACAGTAAGACAAGATTCTTTATTTAAAAATGCTTTTGAATTTTATCCACTGATCATTTAATGGAAAATGCATAAACATTCCTTGCAGCACTTACAGTTATTCCGGAGGTTTCTAGTCTAAGTCAGAAAGGCACTATCCACTTGCTGATTTCATATTTGAGTATGTATTGTAACCATTGGGTACACTCATGATAAAAAAATGTGAACAACTGCTCATACTCTACTTTCTTTGACAGGCGGGCAATGAATGAGCGTCAACTCAGTTCATAGCAAGGGTGTAACACTACTGTCACTGGAGATAGAAGAAAAAGCTGAGTGACTGAGTCTCCAAATCCAGAGCATTTCCCTGCCCAGGAGGATGTACCTTGAGGACATATCAGATATTAAGTTGCTCATTTTATTCCAGCCAGGTTTCAGCTTTGTTTGTCTCACAACATCTTCATGTGAACCCTTGCTGAACTGTTTAACCTTCTCAAGGTAAATCACCCTCAGAGCAACACAGCCAGTCCCTGCTGAGGGGAAATGAAGACTTTTTTTCTTCATGTAAGACAAACAGCAGCAATGTCTCCAGCCTGTCGTCTCCATTCTGGGAAACAAAGCAATCATTTTTGCTATTACCAGCACAGCACAAGTCTGCCAGCTTCCCCTTTTCACCTTTCCCAGCTTTTTAGTTTCTTGTCTGAATGCACTTCATCATTTTCAAATTTTCCTTTTGGCGGATTCAATACTCAAATAACTATTACTTTGCAATGCACACACAGTAACCCCAATTTTCCATTCACTGGATTTTCTTCATTTTCTGAGGAAAAAATAGTACTTCATTACATATCTATTCATCTGTGTGTTTGATGAAATGCAACATTATTCAGGGCAGATCTGGGGACTTCTTTTTTTTTGTTGGAGAGAAAAAGAGGAGATTAGAAGGATATTAAAACATGGCATATTTTGAAGAAGGCTTTAGTATGTCATTAGTATCCATTAAATGGACACTTTATATTTCTAATGATAAATTTATACTATATGATGATATAGACTTTTAAACAGAAATTCAAGGTTTATATTAAAAGTCATAGTTGAACAGTATTTAAAAGTGTTTAGATGAAAACTTAACTCAAAGTTCAAAACTACAAGATGATGCTTGAAGTTTTAACCCATGAATCCCCTTATTTGACAATAATGGCTTTCATGTTGTAAAATTGCTGTAATAAAGTAATTTAAGGTTTTTGCACTAATGTTTCTTTTTGTAGTTGTTATTTTTCAGAAAGGACAAAACAAGGTTTTCTGACACCAGAAAAAATGTTACCTGTTCTCTGGTGTAAGGAATCAGGCTTTTGCCTAAGGCAACCTCACCACCAGTTGACATCAGAAATGAGGAGTGAGGGTAACAGGAGAGAGGACTTACCTTTGGTCAGGAAATATTTAGAATCATTGTCACGGAGACCAAGTGCAGACATTTTGAAGGACACATTTCTATTCAGGATCTCTTTGTAGCAGATATTCCTCCACCACAAATACTGAAATTAAGTTCCAACTGCCTGCTGCAAAAAGCTGATTCAGCATCATGGCTAATGTGTGATTCAATGACGGCTGAAGATGCTGGGAGGTGTGAACAAGGAGAAGGAACCAGGCTATGGCTGACATAAGTAAAAAGTCATCAAAATTGGCTAGTTTCCTTTAAGGATGCTTCTTGGTTTTGTAGAGAATATCAAATAAATAATAGAGTTGATCACATAGATAAATAAATTAATAAAGCTAGACAGAAAGAGGTAATATATCCTGAACACAACTTCAGGTCTTTGGAAGCATCCTATTGTAATTTCAGCTGTCTTTGGTTTGATGTAGTATTAATGTGTGTTATAGTTAGATAAGGTTTACGATGTATAACCCTGAAGAGGAATCCATTGGTAATAACAAAGTAAAGTTATTTTTTTACACACTTAATTAAACTATCATGCTACGATGTAGCAATCTTACACAAAATATTTCTGAAGATGAAAGCAAATTTCCAAGGTTTCTTATGAAAGATTTTCAATACTGTTTTTGGATGTTTCTTTAGAGAAGGCATTTTAAGTTCACTTTCAGAATAAAATACTAGTTTCAAAATCCAATATTTTTAGCTTCATACCAGGTTTATACTGTGCTAATTAATGAAATGTAAAAGACTTTTTTTTTTTAAAGAAACCAAACAACTTCATATGAATTGAAATCATATTTCTAGATGCCGAAAAAAACATATCACTCTGTCGAAAAGCAGTGATTAACCGAAAGCTTTTGTTTGCTTACACATTTTCACAACACGGATGCATCTTTGTTTTGGAGTGTGAGCACAGCTTCATGGCCAATTATGTGTTGCAGAATTACAAGTATGTGTTCCAGTTTGGGAGGACCAGTAAGAGCCCTAATGAGCGGAACTATAAGTCAAGAGGGAGATTCACACTTCTCCTTTCAAAATACACACCTCATTTTCTCAGATTGTTGTTTTCTGCCCCATAGGCATGAGGGGATAACAGTCTATATTTATTTATAAGTCAGTATAAATAAATAATACTAATGCTATAAAGGGTAGAGATTATTTACAGTACATTAAGTTGACCACACTATGGTATTAATACTCACAAATGCACACAAAGAAAAAACAAAAGAAAAAATTGTATTTGTGGGAGAAGACATTGGAAAAAATATCAAGGAAACAACAAAACTCTAATATTTCTCAAAAAAAAAGAGAAATAATTGCAATAATACTTTTGCATTCTGATATGCTGTCTTCTATTTGTTGTTTAAAAATTTAGTTGATCTAATCATGCAATTAAATATAAAATTTTCACAGTATTATTAGTGAAATCGATACTAATATGACATGATGACAAATTACTGCTAAAATAAAATGCTCTTTGTATTAACATGATAATGATGTTTCTGGATATACTGAACATCATGAAATGTTGCAGATAGCAACAGAATCTTAAAGTGTCTCCAGGTTCACTTTTATGTGTGCGTACACAAAAAAGGAGGATTTTCCCATCATCCCCACATTTTCACATAGAAGTCATTTTTCTTTTCATTTTTCTTTTGCCTTTTTTTTTTTTTGTAATTCTTTTTCTTCCAATTTAGAAGAGAAAAATGGTTATGTTTGAAACAACCACTGGATCTGAGAGCTGGGATCTTTCAAAGGAGCCTTTACTCCTTCCCCTGTAAGTCCCATTTTCCCTGTGCCCAGGCAGAGGGTAAACGTATGTTCCCAAGGTAAGCACACTGGCGAGGTCTTTACCACTGAGTAAGCCTGGGGCTCCCTCTTTGAGTACTCGAATTTTAATTTTAATTTTAAAATCTACAGTTATTAGAAAAGATTGCAGCAAAATCTGAAATAGCACTTGCTTGTTGGCCCTCAGGTTCTGCTACCAAGTTGGAGTACAAGTTGGTTCACTCTAAAAGTTAGGACAGGCAAGAAATATGTTCCACCAAGGATAGCCATTTCTACACAGATCGCAGCTACAATTTTGGTTCCTCCCTCTGTCTTTATTTTCCCTGTGGTCTTTGAAATAGGTGAAATCTTAGACTGAAAACATTTCCATTTCAAAAATATTTTCGAAGATGCAGCTAAAATTTTTTAGCTACTTGACATTTGTCCTAAATAATTCATAGAGCTGGAATATCTGAACATCTGTCTTTCATTTGTAAGAAGATGCAACTACTTTTATATCCCAAGTGTACTATTAACACCTACATATGTGTATGTTATTTGGTCACAGTGACTAATCTCTACACAGAGGTGAATGGAGCAAGCTAAAATTCTTTACGAAAATCGTGTAATAGTCAGTGACTGAATGACTTATTTCCTACTTTTAGGATTGTGGAGTTTTGTTATTATCTCAAACCACAAATAAGGAGAAGACATTTTCCTAAGTTGTGACCATTGACTATTTTTTTTTAGTTACTGATTATTTTTTTTTCACCACAAACATCAGAAATTTAAAAACACTGACTTTTCCATTCAAAAACTTTAATAAAATCCTCTTGCTATTGCTTCTCCCATGTACAAAATCTCTGCTGACCAGAACTGTGTAGCATAATTTGCTTCTGAGTTTTCCTCATGTGCATATTTGTGGAAGTCTGAGTAGATGTATGCAAAGCAATGGTTCTCCTTCATCTAAGTTAATTAAGTAAGATGCAATAAATTAAATTTTCTTAAAAAACAATGTTATAATAGTTATATGTTTGAGCTAATGAATGGTTAGTATATATAGTAAAGATATGAAAGAGGAAGCAAATTAAGGTTGACACAGAAACTCAATATCTCTAATGTAAAACAGTCCAAGAAAATTGCTTTTACTGTACTTTCATCAACTCTTTCAGGAGAGATTACAAAATTTAGCAGAGACCTATAAAAGGTGCCACTTTATCTGATGACATCCCAGAATGAATCCTCATAAGCAGCCCTATTTCAGGCCCTTTGTTTCCTTTGAAAATTCTGTAACATTTCATTCAGATACTAAAGGTCTGATAAGTGAGGCTGGCTTTGTACCTCTCTTGGACAGGGTTTTATACTGGAGATTTTTTAGGTTAAATGGCATAAGTAATATATCATCTGCTTAGAATTTATGACAGCATCTGAAAGTCTGCCAAACAGAAATTTAATTAAAATGGCAAAGATGGGATTAACAGAAATATTATAAAATGGAGAAGGAATTAAAGAGAAGGGAAAATGGAAGCTACCGAGTTGGAAAGAAATTATTGGAATACCTCAAGGACCAGTCTGGAAATAACCTCATTTAACATTTGTAATCATGGCGTGAAATAAAGTAGTTTATTAGTCACATTCAGAAATTATGCTAAGTGTGAAAGCATCATCAGTACAGAGAAAGGGGAAACATTGTGCAAGAAAAACTGAATTGTAAAACCTGGAATAAGAGAATTGGGGTGAAATTTAGCAGTATAATAACGAAGTTATGCTTTTGTATAGAAAATGACACACATCAGGTTGAGATCCATGAGATCCTGCATGTCAGGATCTCCTCTACAAAGGGACACCTCCCAAGGTTACTCCTCGAGGCTGAGAGAATCCTCACCACAACATACCCTTAGTAAGTGAATTGGGAACAAGCGCACTGAAACTTTGTGATCTTAGCTAAGAGGTACACAGGATTGATTGCGTATGTATGATCTTTTAAACTTAAACTGTTGACAAAGTTTATCACTACGATTGGATCCAAACACACGTAGACTCCTCTCTGAGAAAGTCTAGAAAGCAAGGGGGTCCTTTCTGAAACTTGTGACTTAATGGGAGGGTCTCCCTAACAGTTTTCCCTGACTCTGTCCTCTGTGCTCTAAAAAAAAAAATCAAGTGTACCTTACCATTGAACCGTGTAAAACACTGTTGCATTTATTATCAAACTTCATTAAACTCCCTGCTTTATATCAATAAACATATTGTTTATTTTCTTTTAAGAGAGAAGTGCATCTCTTTATCTCTCCATTTGTGACACTCTTATTAATATAGAAGGGATAATTATTTTAATATTTTCTTACATTAAATGTTCTGTATACTTGTGTAAACACCTGTGTTACAAAAGTCACATTATTTTACATTTATAAATTTTTAAAACTAGAAAATTACATATGAAAACTACATATGAAAGAAAACAACTTCAGACAATACATTGAGTTAAATATATGTGGCTCTTGCGAGTTCAGGAGATACATATTCAGCTAGGTCTCACAGAATTACAGAATCATTAAGGTTGCAAGAGACCTCTAAGAACATCAAGTCCAACCATCAACGTAACACCACCATACTCACTAAACCATGTCCTGGAAAACATGTCTCACTCCAGTGTCCTCATAGCTATCTCCAAAATAATTCAATTTTTAAAATTCTTACAAAATAAAATGAATAACAAAATCTGCTTCAAAGACTGAACTATAAATCAGAAAGTTTCATGCGTTTTCCTGGAGAATTAGACTTCCAGTGAAGCCAATGGAAACTTCTCATTCACTACATTTGTCTTTTTCCATCTATTGAGCTTTAGGACTGACTCCAAAAAACAAATGCTAAGAAATATGAAGTAAATGCAACAGCTTGTTTTTTTTTATCAAAGCTTGTAAGGGCTAGAGCTCCACTGTAAGAAAAGCACATCCTGAGGAAATCTCAAAACAGAAAAATGACCACAAAAGACACTGAATGAAGGTTTTAGAATAAACTGCTGAAAATCAACAAAATTAAATACCAAGACCCCACTGCTGTTACATGTTGTTGCTGAGTTGTTCTCATCAAATAACCTAGATATTGAAATTACCTGTTTCTAAGTATCAAGAACATATGGAACCAGAGGTGTTAAAACAGGGTCTCCACCAGGTAGTGGAGCCAAGATGCACTCCAGAAATCAGTCATAGTTGACCATTATTACACAGGGAGTAACACACCATTTCACTTTGAAAAACATAAACACAATTGCACTAAACCTTTATGACAGCTATTGTCAGCCAGCTCTAGTGTTGGAAAGAGGGCGAGTTTGTCTCTGGTGGTCCTTTTGATGCCTGTATTTGACAGAACAAGCACTCAGATCAATGTAGAATAAAAACGGTCTCTTCAACAAACCCGGACTAAAATTGGCCAGATCTGAATGTGTTTGTGTGTGTATGTTTAATTGGGAATGGTTCCCCAGAAGAACACTATACTATCTAATTATTCAAGTCTTTGCCAGCTTCTGGCAAATGAAATTGCTTGTGGATCTACTGGGCTAGATTATATTTGCCGTTCTGCTGCCCAATTTCTTTCAGAAGTGGTTAATTTACCAAAAATAATTTCAGATTAATATAGGTTTCTTTACACTCTGTCTAACCAACTCAATTTATTTTGCACAAAACCCCTCTTGAAAAGTGCCTGAAAATCAGAATGCCATTATATTTGGAAATGTACTGCCAACAGTTCTAACCCAATGCTTTCAGTTCTTAGTCTCAAGAGCTTGCCGCATTTGAAGTTGAGATACGGTGTCAACATGGTCAACAATGAATAAATAAATGAAGAAAAATGGTATTTTAATGTTATGGTGTGATGAGACCTACTGAGAGTGGCCAGCCAGGACCTTGTTAAAGTTGTACTGAGCTCGATCAATGAAATCAAATGTTTTATCAGCAAACTCTGCAATGTGGTTGGTGGGCAAGCCCGACTGGACTGACTGTATGTCAGCTATTTTTCAAAATGACAGAAATAGTAATGGATCATCTGGAATGCTATTATTTAGGGCTAATGAATGATTGTTTGGCGATGGAAGAAAAATCAATTATGACAGCTGTGAGAGATGCTGCCTCTGTTCCATTATTCCAAAAATAAATAGCAAAACTGCCTGCTAAGGTAGGAAATAAGTTAACATTCCCTATGAAAGGCAAAAGTTATAGGCAAAGAAACAACTGGAACTTGTGTTTAGTGCACGTAAATGATGGCAGGGCCACAAGTTAGAAGCAGAAATCCTTGGACTACTGAAAAAATCCTCAACTTTTTCCTACTTATATTGCAAGAGATCAACATGCTTTCTCTCTCCAGTCAGCTGGACAGCTTTTCCTTGAGCATCAAACTCTATGTTCTTGTGAAACTTTCATGCCTGATCCAAGACGAACAGTAGCTGAGAGGAGATTATGGATGAGAGACCATTATATTCTGACTGCTAAGAATTTAATGAGCAAAAAGTGCTTAAGAAACAAAAACAATCACATAAAATTAAAAAAAGTAATTCCATTAAAAAACTACCAGAAAGGCACAAGTTGGCCAGCTTAGACAGAGCCTGAGCAAGACTGTTCTCACTCTCAAACTAGATTATATGTTGCTTGGAGCAGGAAATTTGTGCAATTAAATGAAACTTAAAGCCAAATGAGAAATACAATTTCTGCAAAGATAGCATGCAGCATGTTGCTCCCTTCTAAAAAGGCTACAGTTAATGCAATCTGTTTAAGACTCCCAGGGATTTTCACATGTATCAGTGTGCATACAGATAGATATAGATAGAGAGATATAGATACACATAGCCATGCATGGACTTGTTTGAAGAACAGAACCTGTATGTATGATCAGAACCTTGACAGACTGAACTAATTTTCACTGATTCATCTGAAACTTTCCTCTGAATATCAGCAGACTTTGACCAGAATCTGAACATATTATATAGACATGAGAAAGCAGAAATCTCATCTTTAGGATACCTAACGTTACAGGTGTCCACTGGTAAATAACAAAGAAATAGGGAAGAGAGAATACGTAAAAAATAATAAGTTTATAAAATTTCATGAAACAAAGAAAGTTTAATTTGTGAATTCATTACTCTAGTGACAAGCTGCTAAAACATCAGTTGTACTACTGTGTCACAAAACTAGACACAAATTGAAGGAGACTAAATTTTCTATTATCTGAAACTCCCTTGGTAATGGAATGTGATTATTAAAGACAGTTGCTAAAATGTCTTACTACATATTTATCTGGGAACTAATACCTTTGATTATCAATTGAAATTAGTTTTTAGTTATTTTAGCTCAATTCTATATGACAGCACAGCCAAAGGGAGAATTGCCAATAAAGGAAAGGGCAGCAGAAGAAGGATAGTGGTTTAGCTATAGGACTCTTTGAGGGAGCTATTACAAAGCTTAATGAGCATAAGTTAAAGCTGGGAAAATAATTCTGGAAGGATACATAAACCCATGGTTCAGTTGTAACAGCAATTTCTTCAGAAAAAGATGCAACACTGCTGGGCACTGACCATCCAACATATGCAAAATCTGGAACTACTTATGTCTTTCTGGGAAACTAGTTGTGTTAATGAATGACAGATGATCTGGGGAGCAGACAGGTGTAATTCAGCCTCATCACTCTTAGGCACAGCAAGACGTGAAAACTAGCAAAGTGTATGCAACTAAAATTGTTACAAAACATGAAAGCTGTTCCCTGCCATCACTCATGGAAAACACGAAAAAAATTTCCCTGGTAATTTCCATGAATATCTTTCATGGTATGAAGATATGTAATGCTATGTAATTTTCTTGCAAGGTGGCAAGAGAAAAGTCAGAGCGTTTTATTTCTTCAGTAGGAGACCAACATAGACTGTGGTATGCAAAGTAAACTGAAATAATTTTCTTGTTGATCTTGGATCCTTCTGGTGGCCCTAAGCTCTCAGAGCCATATGACAGAGACCTATGACAGTTTACCACAGAAGCCTAATGACAGTGTGGACAGGAGAATTTGACAAAGAATATGGGGAATGTGCAATGAAGCTTTGTAGCCAGAAAAAAATATTTTGCAGACTTGCTGAGGATACCATTGGACAACAAAAGATAATCAAGGACAACTGCAGATCTCTTGTAAGCCTTTGGTTCCAGGTAGGATGAAAGATCAAGCTTCTTAAATATAATTTTATTGCAGCTAATTTTCTTTGAAGTAATTTGTTATGCTGTGACAAGCTATAGATAGGTTTCCGAGGACTTATGATATTCTCAGATAAATATAATCATGGTAAGTATAGTCTAGGTTTTCTTAAAGCAAATATAAGGTCTTCTTCAATTGTCTTCTGGCTTGAATATTGCTTAAAAGTGATGTTATTTTATTGATCCCCTAGCTGAACCACTGATAATTAAATATAATCTACTTGGGGTTAATTCACTGCATTTTCCATTTAAAGTCAAATCAAAAGTTTTACTTAACACAGAGCAACTGGCCTAATTTTGATGTTTTAAAGTTTGCATTAAAAAGACCTATTTGCTAAGATTTGGAAAAGAAAACATATTTAAGCTATAGTAAACAGAAATGTTGAAAATGTTGAACTGCAGATATATTATACAATGAATCTCCCTTGTTCATCTGTTCATTGGAATTAGCACACAACTGCAAATACTTTAGTGAATTTTTTCACTGAATAAAATAAGTAGACAAAAATATTGAGATGTTTATATATACTGTAAGCATTACCCGTGTTTATAATGTGGTTTAGTAGTACTGTGTGTCTCAGTGCTCTAGCCAGAAACATTCAAGGATATTGCCTATCAGTGCAGTTCCTGTTTCTAGCTCCTCATCTAGGGTGAGCTTTTGGGATTGGATTAATCCCATCTAACTTTAGAAACCTGAATGATTTTCTGTGATAGAGACGTATTCATCTCATCCATATAACACAACAAAAGGATACAGGAACGTCCTGAAGACTGGATCTCAAGCAGACTCTCTGGGCTCAAAACAAGAAAGAGCAGGTAGAATGCAAGATCTAGGCATTAAGCAAAAGATCTTGGCAGAAAATAAGCTTGGGGAAAGGGCAAACCAATGGCCCAAATAAGTAAGTGTGATTAGTTCTCACTATTATACTGAGTTTTATGTTATCTGGAGCTTTTCAGTATCTGCAGTTTCTAGGTGGAAGTGCTTACAAGAGAACGTTCTCACTACATTCAAAAAAATAATAGAAAAACCCAACCGCAAAACAAACCAGAAAGAACTCTGGTTTGATTGTTGGCAGAAAAAAAAAAAGCTGAAAATATTAAACTTAAAGTATTAACATCCAGAAGGAAATTAAAGGGTCTGGTGTCAACATTTAGAAGCAGCAACAGCAATAAACTGTTGCGGACTGAAAAAGAACTGATGGAACAATGAAATATGGGAAAGAGAATGCAAAATTAGATGTAACATTTGCAAACAGAAGATCTAAAAGGAAATGTTAAAGACAAACAGAAATGTCCTCAATGAGCTGTTGATAAAGGTACATTCATGAAACACTCTTTTTGGATCTGCTCCTCTAAACAACACATGCAATTTGTGAGAAATATAAAACGTGTTGCATACTTGCATAGTAAACATAAATAAGATGTAAAGCTTCAACCTCCTTTTTGCTAAAGTCAGGCAAGCATTCCCTGAACAAAGCAAAACCTTCAACGATTTGTTATGCTCAAAATCCCTTGGGTTGGCAGAAACAAGTTGTTAGGAAAACAATTTCAAAACATACATATTCATTTATGGGTATATATATATATATACAGAATAAGATAGAACGAAATATTCTACTGGCTAAGCATTCAACACAGTCACATCAACATTAACAAGGGTTTGAGGGTCACCAAAGTCTCATTAAGAGAGCTTAGCCTTGCAAGTATCTAAAAACGTTTGATGTCAGCAAAGCTTGATTTCATAGCCATCTTATAAGAATACTTGATGCTAAAGCATCCTTATTATTCACTCTCTACACATTTCTAATCTAACAAATCAACACATTACAGGGGTTATTTCCTTATTACCCATTTACAAAATCATGATCTTTCTCCTATGTTCAAGGTAAACCCTGACATGATATCTTACATATAATTATGGTATATGAATGATAAAACTCTTAATCAGCTAGGTCTCTCAAGAGTCTGATTGCTTTTGCCTACTTAACAAGAAGCTTTAATATAGGCAACAGAGCAGTATGTCTAAATATACACCCTTAAGGAAGAATATTTTTCCATACATTTTTAGTGCAGATATCTCAAGGGTTTCTGATTACAGTTTAGCTCTGAAAAATTTTCAGTGACTGTAGACAGGATGGAGAAAGGTAGGGTTGTTTCAGAAGTTAATTTGAAACTTGGACATTTTTTTCCTCATCTAATATTGGGTAAAACTCAAAAACCAATTTAGAATTAAAATGCTCCAAATAGACAAGTTGGCTACAAGAATAATGGGAAGCTGTGGAGGTGGATAACCATAGGGGCCCAAAATATAGTTAATGTTTTCTTTCAGTGTTCACCCTCCTTATAAACTGAAAGTCCTTTTGTCCCTGTACCTGAAAGTACACATCATGTTAACCCTGCCAGGTAAACAACTGGTAAGTTGTGCAGAGAGCTTATAGGATATTTTGTTTAAATTTACCTGTTCAATCTAGGTAAAGTTACGCTGCTTATCCTAACAATAATCAGTAAAATATGAGTTTATAAAGTTGTATTGGAGTTTTCAGAATCATAGAACCATAGAAAGGTTTGGGTTGGAAAGAACATTAAGATCATGCAGTCCAAACTCCCTGCCATGGGCATGGACACCTCCCACCAGCCCAGGCTGCTCAAAACCCCATCCAACCTGACCTTGAACACTGCCAGGGAGGGGACATCCTCAGCTTCCCTGGGCAACCTATGCCAGTATCTCACCACCCTCACAGTAATTAATTTCTTTGTAATATCTAATCTAAATCTACCCTCTTCAGTTTGAAGCCATTCCTCCTTGTCCTATCAGTACATGTCTTCGTAGAAAGCCTCTCCCCAGCTTTCTTGTAGGCCCTTAACAAGTACTGGAAGGCTGCTATAAGGTCTCTCTGGGGCCTTCTCTTCTCCCAGCTGAACAACCCCAAGTGTCTCAGCCTGTCCCTACAGGAGAGGTGCTCGGTCACTTGTTGTACATGCAGTGGGCAGAGCTCCACTGTTGAGACAAACCTGCACACTATACTGCACTGCTAGAGCAAACTGGTATTGTTGGCTAGCAGTCTTTGTGGAGATAAAACTGAAAGGTAGCTTGGTTTCATTTACACTATGGTTTCTTCTGCAATTTAACATTTAAATAACCTGTATGATTAATTTGTGCAAACAGCCTTTTTTTTTTTCTTTCCTCTATCCACTTACAAGTAAGATTTACTCAATCAGTCTCTCTAATGTGAAGACTGGGCCATGTTAGTTCAATAATGAAAGGACAAGGTTTTTAAAGTAGCTTTGGCAAGCTCCTCCTGTGGACATCTATTCTCCTTTTTTGCTTTTTAGTATTTGAGATGTTTTAGTTTAGATCTTCAGTTTATTTCCATTTCTGAGTTCTGACCTTACTTGGAATTTCTTTTGTGATGCACTGTGAAAACCCAGATCCATTAAGTCCATTTTATCTACCTTAAGAGGAGTGAAGAAAGGGAGGGGAAAAAAAATAAAGAAAAATTAATCAGGTCACAGTCTACGTCAAACCTTTTATTTTTACTTGAAAAAGAGCAGAAGGATCAAATGTCATGCACTTCCAAGAATAATCTCATGATTGATAGGGGTATAAATTGATGGTTGTCAATCTTAATAAGGAAGTAGCAAGATTGCTACGTTTCATAGCCAAAGTTCTGTCCCTGTAGGAAACCAACACCATCCTAAGGATGCTTTCAAATGTATGTATGAGAAAATAGACAATCTGTGAAAGTGCTTTTCTTTTGGGATTATTACTGGAAGCCTTGATGCATTGCTGTGCCACTAGAATGCTGAAAAAATTACAGATGTAAACCTATTCTTCTCACTCTACTCTGGCTGCAGCCAGGGATCTCCAGGCATTTTAAAATAGAGAGGTTGTGGACATGCCTATGGCCTTTTCAAGGTAGTTTTATTGGAGGCATGAGGAGACAGCAGTGAAGCTTCACCTGTGTCTTCTGCTCATTTAACCTTGTGGTTGAACCCCGATCAGCAGTACAAACCCATAGACACATCAGTTAAGAGGTGCCACTTCCCAGTCTTATCTGCTAGCAATGTATTTCATTGTACAAATCATCCATTTTCAGTGAGGGATTGTTTCAAACACTGTTCAGTCTAGTCTGAGATATTTTGTAACAATGAAAATTCCCTGGAGGGAAGATTTCACAGGTTAATAATTTTCTTGGTATGTACAAGTCACCAGGTATTTCAAATACGTTTTTCTTTTCTCAGTTACACATCCCTAAACTATGTCTAATAGGCAGTGCTGCTCTGATGTACAATGCTTCTCATCATGAGATCTTGAAGAACTGAAACAAACATTAACAAGTATGCAAAGCCTCAGCAGAGGTAGAATTTAAATGTGGTATTTGAATGAGATGAATGGATAAGAGAGTTTTAAGGGAAGCTAGCAAGAAAATTCTCTTGGAAAAAATGCTGGAAACTACAATCAAATATCCATTTTTTGCTAAAAGTTTTTCTCTAGAGGGTTTTGATCAAAATATCTACTATGTAAGCAACCAGTGAATGATTGAAGTTGGGAGAATTTCAAGTGTGTTTCTATAGAGAAAAAAAATAACATAATTTTTATATGAAATTTTAACATGAAAAAGTTTCAGTAACTCTGAGGGTAGGTGATTCTCCAAACACAGAAAAAGTATGTGTGCACTGTGGAGGCTAGGATGCCAAAGCTGGCACTGTGTCTGCTAATGCTAGAAAGTGAGCTATGAGAACCGATTGGCTTTATGACACACAAATGCAGCTTTCAGACCTGGTACACCTTCCACACATATGAAGTGCATTGGATAGATGCATTGGGTAAGAGCAACACTAATTCATGTGTCTGTGCTCTGCACTCGTCAGTATAGTGTTGGGATACCCAGAAGAACTTGGTAATACTACTGACAGTAAAGTTTGGAAAGGAGGGAAGCTGTCCTCATTTTAGTTAGCACTGGGTAAAGCTCTTCCCCAGAGGAAAAGTAGGTTTGAGAAAAGGAAGAAATTACCTTCTTGATTTGGAAATGGCAATGCTGATAGCCTGGATCAATAATAGTCAATAAAAATGTGTTGAAAGACTGTTAAATATCCTCTTCTCCTCCCATTACTTCTGTACTGATCTCTCCAGTATTCACACCTCCAGGATATAATATTCCAAGCTCTCTGCAGATGCAGAAAGATGGTGTTACACTAGGGTGAAATTTCCCAAGTTACCTTCTTAAATTTGTATAGAAACTTTGTCTTCTTGATAAAGTAGAAACTGAAGTTTGGAGGTCACCCTTCCTTCTGCTGCAGAAGTGAGGACCCGTGGTATGAAGTTTAGCTTCAGGCACTACTCTTTTACAGAAGACCTTCTTCTACAGTAGCTGATTGTTCCCAGGCTCTGCAAGCAAAACTCAATTCTTTAGTGAGTTATCTAATCCCTGGGATTACCCGTTTAGGCTTCAGGACATAAACTGGTAGCACTACCACTGACCATAAGTGTCATTAGCTTTAATTAAAAAAAAAAAAGGAAAAAGAAAAAAAGAAAGGAAAAAAGATAAGGATCTCAGTAATGAACTGTAGTGCTTCAGTTAATAAAATAGATTCTATCTTTCTGTGTAATGCCACTTCCATGAAGTAATTTCTTTTCTATTTAAAGCATAGATTACAGATTAGAAAAGAAGATAAGGAAACTATTTTGCTCATACTGATAAAGTTCAGGTGTCACCCATATTTTCTCCTTTATTTCTCCTAGATGTCCGAATAGAGAATAAGGCAGAGTATTCAGCTGCAGATGATGCACTGCAGGCAATTTCCCTATCACCAAATTACACTTCACAGGATATTAAAATTCAACATAATTAGACTTGTTTCTCAGAGAATACAGTTTTACTGCTCTGCACATTATTTCTATTTCTTCACCTGTGCCGATCTTTTCACAGACCTTGTAAACCTCACTATGCCATATATATATATACACTTTTCCTTTTACTGGAGTCCACACAAGCCAGCAAGGGTGTTACCATTGGCCAAAACAGTTTTCATTATCAGATTCTAGTACTTTAATCATTTTAATCTGAATGACATTAATTCAAACAGGTGCAGTAGAGAGAGGATGAATCTGATGATCATTTAGTCTTCCTACAGCAAATTACAACTTTCACACACATTTCAGAGTGAGTAATTAAAAAAAAATTCTAAGGAAAAAATATGTCTGTCAACATGATTTTTAAATGCCTTAAAGAGAGGCAGAGTGTATGTTTCTTATTGAAAAAGTAATATTTCTTATACATTAGTAATCAGCCTAGCTATTAAACAGCAACTGTAAAACATTTTCAAAATAAACAATTCAACAGTCATAAAATTTGTGCCAAAAAGAACTCTGAATCTCAACTGATGATTTTTAACAGGTAGTGGAAAAATATTGAAAGATCCAAGACGACCAGAAATAAACTGGTATTTTGGCATTATCTAAGAAAAGATAAATAAGGATTAATTAGGCTACTTAGTTTCAATTCAGTCTCAAACATAATCATATAAAACAACGTGGGCTGCCAACCACAGAAGCTCATATTGGTAATGAAATCAAAGCCACACAAATGATTTTATGGTTGTTACATATTGTCACACAATATTATTGTTTTTTATGAGATCAAAAGTCTGGTTTGTACAGAAATGCCGGTTGAAATCCCAGATGATGTTCAAATAAAGCTTAATATAAACCAAAATAGTATAGATGACAAAATATAAAATCAAATGGAACACATAATTAGATTTCAGAATGTCACCTAAAATGGAGAACCATCAGCCAGTGAGAGTACTTTTAGTGGGATATCTCAGAGGTTTTATCTCAGTTAGTGTTATTCATTAAATTTAGAAATTTTGTGTAAAAAATATAAAATAAGTGTCGGTAAAATGTGTAGATGAACAAGTAATTAAAGCTTGGCAAGTAGGGCTTAATTCACCATAGTCCATTTCTGAGGCATATGAAAAAATGATCATTTATGAACAATTAATATCAGCCACATTTTCAAGCTTAGCAAGATCCAAACATCCTCACGTCTAATGACTTCAGAAGGTCAGTAAACTTGTGGACCATGGTATATAATTTGTTAAATTCTACAATTTGTACTTGAAAGAGAAAGATAAATATTCATAGAGTTGAGAAATAAAAGAAAAACACGAAGCAAAACACACACCACCCCCTCACAGACTGATCAAAATACCTTATAATGTGTAACAAAACGTCTATATATTTAATAGTTAAACTCCATCTATCTGGTAGTCTGTGATCAGCTAACAAATATGTGTACAGTGAAGAGGTTTTTGACAGCTGATTATTATTTAATTCACAAGAAAAAAGAACAAAAATAAAATCTACCAGTTGGAAACTGAAGTTAAACACACACAGATGAGAGTCAGGGTGCACATTTTCTAACAAGAGTAAATAATGGACTCCCTGCTTAATAATGTCAGTGCCTAGATATCTTTCAAGAAGATATAATCTACCTCAAATAAATGTACAGACTTACTTCAGAAGATCTTCAGTAGGACTTTTAGGCACATTAATTAAAGGATCAGGTCAGATATTTGTGAGGATCCTTCCCAGCCTTAGCTTTACTAGTGTATACGAACAGGGTGGTTTGACTGATGTCCTGAGTGCTCCCAAATTCAGCATGAAGGTTTAGGGAGAAAAAAGCATTCTGTGATTTTGTGACAAAGTTATCTGTTCTAAGGTAGATAATTACCTCTGAACTGGATGCATCCTCCATCTTCTTAGACTAAATAAAACAAACAGAAACATCAAGATATGCTTCATATGGTCTCTGTGGATGATTCAAGAAGGCTGAAGCATCTAGCCCAGCTGCAGTTGTCTGCACTGTACATACGTGTAGATTTGTTAATTGAAGAACCTCTTCCCATCAAGGGGGTTAACTTCCATGATGGAAAGACAAATGGGCTAAAACCAGCATTCAGGACCAAGATTTCAGGAAGAAACTATTCACTGCATGAAAATATGATGGCTTCCAACAGCTGTGATGTCAGTTTTCAAACTTTTCCCCAAGTGGACTACTCCAGAAAATATTTTAGTGCCTTTCAAACCTATTGTTTTATGGTTTTTTGAAGCATCAAGATGCTGACCCTAAAGCTATGCTTGCTTATTGTTCTCAAGGTTATCTCCTGGACTATCAGTGTAGAAAACACTCTTAAAGGAACTTCAGTTCTTAGAGCATAATTTTACAATGCGAAGTAAAATCTGTACAACCTCGATCATTATATCAGTTCATAAAAGTAATTTAAGACTTGAAATGACAGGGTTTCAAATTGTACAAAGAATCATTACTCTCAGGGACTGCTCCTATCTTCTGAAAGAGATGTTTATTTTCGTGAGTTTTTTGTGTTTCATGAGTGATAGATGCATGAGCTTATCTCTCATTCTTCTAGTCTCTCAAGAAGGTGATATTTACACAGATTAATTAGCAAAGCCACAGAAGCAAAATTATTTCAGTCTAATGCTCTCACACAGTTTAATAGTTGGCCTTCCTATGACAACAAGTTGCCATGCTTAAGGATAATGAGAAAATTCATTTCAAGTGGCATATCAAACACTTGGAAAAGTTGAAGTTGCTATAACTTAACATTTATGCATCACACACATTTTACAGCTCCCTGTCTTTATCGTCGTGAACTAGAAAAGTTGTATAAATCAATCCAGTCACAAAATATAATAATCTGTTCTGAGATTTCCTTAAGGACTCTATGTGGTCTATGTGGATCAGGTGAAAAATTACAACTCTCACATGCACACCCAAATATAAGAAAAAAATCCATAATTATGACTGCAGACAACTAAATTAATTTAAAATGCCCATGATGAAATTCAGACCTTTGCAAAGGTTACCCAAAGTATTCTGACACCAGCATTACACAAAAGTTATTCAACAGACAGTGATAAACCTTAGCCCTGCCTTTGCATCAGAATATTCAGAATAGCCACAAAATCCTGGAGAAATTAAAGTGCAATTCTAACATTGATAATTGTTTATAAAAATCTTCCATGCTTATATCTGTGCACACAAAAAATATGAAAATATGAAATATAAATTTAGACAAACTGCAGTCTCTTTTCTTGGAGCCTGATAATTTGTTGGACTATTAATTATGCAAACCCTGTTACAAACAGAGAAAATGTCTAAACATACACAAATATATACATGCCACATATTGCATAAAATCATACATTTTCACTCAGCCATGGTAAAATGATTTGAAAAAGAAAGAATCATCAATTTTGAATAATTATATGCAATTTATTAAATTATAATTTACAGTATAAAATTACATATAAATGGATTTTCAGTTCGTAATTGGATTTTTGGTATAAATTTAAAATAAGAATAAGAACACTGGAGTAGAAATGCACCTGTATGTGTGCTGTCATTGGAAAGGTTTCCGTTTGTGCTACATGCATGCATTTATATGTGGGCATTGTTGTTGTAACACGTTTGTTCATTAATTTATTAATTTTAATCCTATCAATTTCTTATTCAATTTATTCTTGCAGTTCTTCATTTCTAAAGTGTCAAAAGCACATCAGAAAGCATAATTTAAGCTACAAGGTTCCACATATTTTTTTTTAGTTTACTCCAGACATGTGAAGGGAAATACAGTGTAACAGTAATTAAAGGTAGGTAATGTTTTCATTAAGTTTGAGAAGCTTATCATGAGCTAATCTTACATTAAGTAAGAAAATAAGAATTCTGTTTCTTTCTACTTAAGTTGAACAAGTATAATTTCTGAAGGTCAAGTACTAATTTTTAGGCTTTTGGATCACCTTCTGTGCTGTATCTCCTGGTACACTGTGGTAGAAATGACACAAGGTGGAATCATAGAATCAGGGAGTAATTCAGGTTAGAAAGGAACTTTGGATTTCACTTGGTCCCGTGTCTTCATTTTACTGAAAATTCCCAAACTGGACATAGTTTTTGAGACGCCCTTTGACAAGTGCTGAATAGTAGGAAACAGCCACTTCCCCTGTCCTGCTGGATATGCTTTTGGGGCAGCCTGGGGTTTTTTTGGCCTTCACTGCTGTGAGGGCACATTGATGACTGATGGATTCTTCTACTCTGGCTCTTCTTCAAAGCTCTTTTTTCTTCAGTCAGTTCCTAACCAGTATAGGTGTATGGAGTTATTCAGTTTCTGTATTTGCCTTTGCTGAAACCAACAAGGTTTCTGCCAGCCTCTCTCCAGTCTATTCAGGTTCCTCTGGATGGCAGCCCTCCAGCACATCAGTTACTACCTCAGACTTGATGCAGGCTTTCATCATCCAGGTAGTTAACAAAGACAGGAATAAGTTCACAAGCCTTCCCAGAAACTTTACAGCACCCTCAAAAGTCATCTGGACAACCTAAGCTGCAGCTGAGGAGCCACAAGGGCACACCTACCAGAAAGCCACAGTCCAGAGCCAGGACACTTGAGACTTGTCCATACTCTCCAGAGATGACTCTACAGCATTAAAAGGATATGCAACTGCTTAGCACACTGTATAGCACACTGTTAATACTAGCTATTATAGGAAAAACTATTAGGAAGAAAGAAAGAGAGAAAGAGAAAGGTAAAGAGACATACCTCACACTTAGGAGATCTGAAAAAAATTGCTTTTGGAAAGCTCAATACTCTTTTTTTCTTAAAAGCAACTGGCAAACAGTATATTGAGTAATGAAGAATAGCAAGGATGATGGGCATTAAGAAGGGCTTTGGGAATAATGCCCCCAAAACCCAGAAAAGTACAAGGTTCCTAAATGGCAGCAGGTGTACACGAGGGAAAGAAGTCCTGAAAGACACACTAAAATAGAGGCCGTAAACCAAAGGAGACATCCATAAAAATAAATGGCTGAAAATAGAGCAGACATTAAGGATATGATTAAGAACATTACTGAAAAGCCTTGGTAGCATGGTAGTATGGTTTTAGAGGACAGAAGTTTGTCACACATACTCAAACCACTCCATTGAGTTGAAGAAGTTAGCAGTCTAGAAGCTGGGATCCTTTTTTAGACTTTCTTCTAAAGTCAGGGAGAGCAAGAAAATCCTTCACATAATCACTGAAAAGATGGCCTCTGGAGACAAGTTGTGGAAGACTATACTCCAGGAATGAATGTCTCAATCAAATTAGTCCTGGGATCATCCAACCTAAACACCTAAATCACCTTTTCACAATTATTCAGGAATTTCCACTCATGCCCTCCTATGTGGGTTCATGAACTAAAGGTGAAATACACTTTCTTTAAAACCGTTTTAAAATAACTGAATTTTTAAACTCACTCCATGTAGCAGCCACAGATAAAACAAATGTGCAGCTCAACCAACACCAAAGATAAAGCAGTTAGCATCTTCACGTTTCTTCCAAAACCCCGCTATGAAAATTAAGCTTCTGTATGTTTTAACAGGAATTTCTACTTTATTTCAAAATAACTAGCAATGGAATTTATAAGATTAGGCAATCAAGGTTTTAAGTAGTGTTTATATGTGACTATTTTTAGCCTGGGTGCCATCTTTAAAATTAAATTTTTAATAACCGTTCAGAGTTATAGCCTTAGGGAAATAATTTCTGTAACAGTAGTTCAAAGGTTTAATGTCACAGTCACTGCTTTGAAATGTGATGTGATGCCTTTCATGCTAGAAAACTATCTTTAAAAAAAATTATATCAAAGTAAAAATATTAATGAGGAAAAGATATGGACCCCAGCTCCAAAACAAGACAAGAGGGTCGGGAAATAAACTCAGTTACGATATTGCGGTTTTGTTATGTATCCTCCTCTGTTTTCTAAACTGTAACAGTTCCAAAATCTTCACAGTCAGGATGCAAAAGTTTATGATTTAGGATTGTGAGAGGAGGCAGTGCCTCTGAACGTCATCTCCAAGTGAAGTCTGGGTAAAACTTTGACCTTGGGAGAATTTTCCTTCTCCTCCATTCCATGGCTGATGTCCAGCCCAAATACATTATGGTGTAAAACTGTCAGTGAATATGGAAATAAACTCACTGATGAGATACAGTAGGGATTTTGGAAGGTTATATCCCATTCAATGTAATACAGTTAGTCTGACCCTAAGCCTCTGGCTAACACTGAGGAGCTACGAGGTTTTTTAGAGGTTTCCTATTTGATTGCATTTCAGCAGATATTCAGTTACCAATGGTAGGTCTGGATTTCAAATGCTGTCTTTATTTCTCAGGATAAGTTCACTGTTATTTGTGGAAGTAGGAGAATTATTTCGTTTTTCAAACCTCTTTCCAGAAAATTGCTGAACCATTTTGATTGAAATTGTCTATAGAAGTATGCAGTCTTTGTCAATTTCTTATGTCTTCTTTTTTCCAAGACAGAAATATAGTCCCATTCCACTAATTAAAGCTCGCTGATTTAAATAAATGAAAACAGACTTTTAAAAGATTTATCTGGCAACTACTTTAATAACTTTCAGCTGACCTATAAACATTTAGAAATCCCATTCCAGAGCTGATCTGCATTCCTGACACAAAATGACACAAAATAGACTTCAGTTATCATGATACTGCTCACATTCTTGTGAAGCAGGTTGGATGATAGTATATTGCCCAAAATAATAACAATGGTAAAAAAATTATAATACCCAAAAAAGTCAGCCAATTGCTTCAAGTAGAGTTAAATGCTGAAATATTGTTATTATGCTCAGCAAGAAAAAAAAACCCCACAATGAATTATCCTTTGTATTTTCCTGTCTTTAATAATTTTATTTAATTATTCATTGCATATTTTTAATAATTCTATTACAAACTGTGATGCCAACAGAGATTTCACAGCATTCCTGTCAGTGGTAGTGAGCATACACCAAAAGCCAGCATAATGCTATTTAGTTCTAAGGTTTATTTATGGTCTTTTTTTTTCCTTTTCACTTTCCACATTGCAAAGAACTGACTCTAATATGGATTATCCACAAATCTGTTATCACAAGAACAGCAGAAGTGCCTGAAAAACAAGTGTAAATTCTGGAGAGACTGCCACCTGTCTTCTTTATTTGAACTGCTAGGAAAAGCTATGTAAATAGTGCTATATAAATGAAAGATTTCAATGTTTACTCAGAGCTAAAACCAGTAGACAAACAGATGGTTAAAGACAAGAAGAGGAGTTCAAGGAAAAAATTGAAATTAGATTGGTCAGTTAGATACATACTATTCTCAAGTAAGAAGTGCATAACCAAAGATCAACAAAAATAATACTAAAAAATGTATTAATACCAGGTTAACACATTGCTTAATATGTAAGAAATTATTATAGTTTCTGATTTGTGTCTACACTTTTGCACATGAAACAGAATTGTTTTCAGTGGAGTTAGACTGCTCCATCTACCAAGGCATAAAGGACTTGGCCTCTGGGCCAAATCGAGGGAAACAAGTGTAATCTACAAACAATCCAACAGGATCCTGCTTTTTTCAGCTTGCTGAATGTTGACAAGAATATCATACGAGAAAGAGGAAAAATATTTGAATATTTATTTTCCAAATTAAAATATATAAGCCCTTTGAGATTCCCTTAGAACAGTTTTACTTTCCTTATTCTTTCTTAATTTCCTTTCTTTTTCTTTTTTATTTTTTTCCTTTCTTTCCGTTTTCTGTTTCCCCAGATATAAAATAACCAAGGATAGGAAGTGACAAAGAGGAAGAGAGAAGCATTAAAAAGAGAACACATGAACATTAGAGGTAGGAACCGACCCATTCCAACCCTTTTGGAATTAGAAGGAACAATCTGTGTCCATTCAAAAATCAGTAAACTTCCTGTCTAAATCTCATATTATTTCTTTGGATAATCTTTTTCCATTAAAAAGCAATGTGTACAATTTATTTTTTTTTCCACAGTAAATTTCCTGTTCTTTTTGAGCAAGTTATTCACCTGCTAGAAACAATGCAATACTTAAACCTCTTTTTATTTTTCAGCATGTTTATTCCGGCAAGAGAAATCAAAATCAACTAAATATTTGGTTTGCTAACAGAAACAAAGTGAAAATAGGTTTTCCACACAATCTTTTCTTGATGGAAAATTATGAACATTTTTTTCCATTTTCTAATAACAGACACATCACATCTTTTTTCATCCTGTTTACCCGCCTCAGTCTCTTCCAGACGGAAGCAACTGGGATAATCACTAAATGAAACTGCTCAGCATGGTTGCCAGATTTTAAATATTAAAATCTAGGCCCAGAGAGGGAAATCATCCATGCACACAGAAGTGTGCATGAATAAGTAAGTCCAATGTCTCAGACTCATTGCCCAGATCATCTAGTGCTACTTTAGCCCTGAACATGACCTAGCACACCTGGCATTGGGCATAGTGCATGCTTGTGATTTATCTACTCGGTTGCTATAGTCACTTTTGTGGTTGACATCATCATGTATAGATATAAATTTATTCTCTGTGATTGAAACCAGTTGCTGCAAAAACATTTGAGGGAAAGAAATTATGTAGGGAA
>NW_010156177.1:54606-65053 GCF_000695765.1 Mesitornis unicolor
GTATGGAATCTGACTGTATAAAGCAGGATAGCCCAGATTACATTAAGAGTTTTGGCAGCTGTCACATTCAGCTCTCTGCTAGTAAGCATCAACTGGTATGAAGGCCATAAGGAACTGATGAAAAGCTTGCTTTCTCATACCAATCTTCTACTAAAAATATCTATGAGTATCTATTTTATGTTGAAGGAGAAACTCTAAGATATCTTGTGTAAGTCAATGAAATTCATTGTATGAATTTTGGAGTAGGAAAAAGAATAACTGAAGAAAAGCCAAATTATGACCTCAGAGGGCACTGTGTAGAGCTTAATGGCTTCTCTGGAATAACCTCAAGTTTATGCGAGTGTCAAACAGATAAGAATTTCATATTAGATCTGACATTTTTCAATGCAAAATCATCCAAGGAAAAAAATATTTATTTTGATCACCTCACACACAAACATGAACTGTACTATTATTTTTCAAGCTCATCTCAGCTCTGCATCCTCCTATGCAAGGCCATAGGTGAAGATGGGTTGCATAATTTGCTCCAGTATCAAATAGCTTGAGCATTCAAAGCAAAATGGGATATATGAACTTCTTCCTAGATCTCTCCCACGTTGTTTTACATGAATATGTTTAAAGAATAAAGAAAATAAACAGAAAAATATGTGTTTCTGGCTCACTAAGTGTAACCAAATTCAATTACTCTGCCCACAATATTTTGGGGAATGTAATAAAAACAAGAGCCTAAAATAGACAAACCTCACCAAGGCTATGACATACACTCAGCATCCTGCTATTAGTCGTTCTAACTACAAGTAATCTACCAGCACAGATTGCAGTAAAAATGTAATTTTTTACTACTTTTTTCTCAGTACAGAAGTTCATGTTTCTCTGACTGTCTTACAAAAGGGCAAGACTGTCTGCAAAGAAGGTCAAGTCTGTCTCTTTTTCAAGCGCAGGTACTGTAATGCTTTGACCATTCGGTACAGACTTTAAACTAAGTTACCAGATTTAGAGAAAACCATATGTCTTTACCCCTTCATTGCTGCATACATAACGGCTTTCATTGTACTTAAGATCCCAGCATGGTCACCATTTAACCTCATTACTTTCTACAGCATTCTCAGAGATGCATTAAGTTCAGAATGGTGCTACATGAAACTGTCCCCCTGCTTTAAAAGTAGCAATATAGGAGACTGCAGTATATTGAAAAGAAAGATAAATCAGTCATTAGAAGAACTCAACAGAAGGGATTGTGCGGTTCCTTCTCAGATTTACTTCTGCCTTGGCTGCTGACTGCAAGGAATTTGTATGTAGATATGATGGAAAAAAATCAGTTGTGGTTTCAACAGTGAAAGACTCCAAAATATGTCTCTTCACTTTGGCTCGTATCACCTAAAAAGTCCATTTCCCCATATCTCCTTTGGACTTTTAAGAATGATAACATGCACTAGAATCCCTCAGTATTAGCTTAGATTGTAGAATCAAAGACGAAATTAGAGGATTATGGTAACACCACTTTTTTGCACTGTTCTTCTGTAAAGGAATGTATTTCATTATATAAAGTAAAGCAGGTCTTTAAGTGGGAAAAAAAAATGCAATCCATTTCTGTGGAGAAAGAACAAAAGAAACATAAAACACCAAACCAAAATCTCCAGTGTAAGTGATTTATTTTTTTCCTTCCCCAGCAGCAAAGGAGATTATGTGTGCTGGAGAGAGATGCAGTTTCAGCTGTGCTTCAGTAGCTCTAGCCTTATCCTTGACAAATTCAAGAAACATAAACCAACAGTGGTGACATTGTAAGGGTGAAATTACAGAGCATAAAACAGAGTGATAACATCAGAATGAATATTGTTCCTGACTTGCATCAGAGTAGTGAAGGTGTAACAAAAAGGTTACAGTTTGTCTAGTGCCTGACATTTTTCTCCCTCTGGGACATCCTCATCACCAGTGACAGCTCAATGACTTTGTATGAGAATTTTTAGTAGAATGGTGGAGTCAAAGGGAGAAGCGTTCAAATGCAATTACAAGTCAGTTACATATGCTTGTGTTCACCTAGCTTGCTTCACCAATCTTCACATTAATTGTATTCACAAGCTATGTTTCTTAAAATTTTTTTTTACCTACTTGAATAGAGCAAAAGTCTTCCTGATATATGAGTCACTACTATACACTGTCAGCTCTCAAAAAACAAGGAAAGGAAAAAAAAAAGTAAAAGTAATGAAATTTTGCTTCTCTTCAGCTCTAGATTAGTTCCAGACCTTTCAATTAACACGACTGTCATTTAAGTAAATGTCAGCTTTCACAAAGATTTTTATTTATTAGCCTTTTGCTCATTTCAATATTCATTTATAAGTTAATGTGTAAAGTGTGACAGTCACATAAGAGAGTAAGTGGCAAAGCATAGCACCAACACAAAAATTATTACAAAAACTAAGCTGCAGGAAATTGGACATTAACCTCCTTCAAAAATACTGTGTAGAGTAACATGGATTTCTCTAGCAACTTTCATCTGATTTAAGGTGTTCGGCTTCAGCTGTTGTCTTAGAAGCATGAATTATCCATTGATGAAGCTGTTAAGATATTTTTGCTACATTTCTCAAAATCAAAAAGATCCACAAATCAGCAGTCATGTCTATAAGTCCTGGCCAGGGTAGCTAACCCTTTTCAAACGCACCTATTATATTGCTCCTTTTTGCCTTGACTTCACTTAGTTTCTCTCTTTGCTATTCCAGCCTTTTATTTTCAGCCCTGTATTCTCATTTTATCTCTAACCATGGTCATTTATTTAGTGATTGCAGAAATCTAACCTTAGTATATTAAATGTGATCACTGAATCAAAGAGCCCACTTTTCTCCTGAGAGAACATCTTTTAATAAGATGGTCATTTCCCCTTCTGGGTAATCTGGATACTCTGACAGCATGTCACCTTTTATTTACTCTCATTTTTTAAATCTGTGGCTATGATGACATGGAAGGTTGTGCCTTTAGTTTTAAAATTCTTCTGCCGTCCTGCATTATAACTTTATGATTGTTACAGATTATATTTTATAATTACAAACCCAGTTAAAAGTAAGAATAAATTAGGATAAACCCAGAAAATCAACCAGGAATTGAGTTCAAAAGTTTGTTGTTCTTTTTTTTATAGACTAATACTTAATTTAGCATGGTACATTGTTTTAATATGTTTAATTGGTATTAAAAGTGACTGCATCAACGTGCAGTGCACAAATTAACACTAATTAGTTTCCTTCCATTTACAACTAAGAAAATCTTTCCCATCCTTGACATAAGAAACTAGTTGGAAGTCCAGGCACTCCATGTTGTGATGGGTATTTAATTACTGGTACAGTTAATTATTCCTTTATATCATACAAAACAGAGTACCGTTATGTTTTTAGTTTCAAATCCAAGCTTCTTGATACAGTGGGACTTCTTTTTTGTCAGTGGTCCACAAGGATGTTTATAGTCTTCAGAAATAAATTAAGTCCAATGTGAATAGCTAAAAAGTAAAAGATGATCAATAGTGAGTTCCTGAGAATTCACAGTACTTCTGGTCTTGCTTCCAGCATAGGTTCTGCTTCTAAGAAAAGTTTCTTGGCCACAACTGTTTACCAAGGAAAGCACCAAAATACCTTAAGAAGATGTCCCTTATTGTGCAAACAGAATTTATGTAGGAATTTTTGGCCACTACAGAAACAGGAAGTAGTAAAGTTGTAGGAAGTTGTCATTGTTCTTGCATTGCTTTTTCAGGATCCACTGATGATCACAACCAACTAGCACATAGGATTCCAGTCATATCAATGAGCACATGATGACGCAGCGGACAGCGAGCTTCTAAAGATGACCCATCTGTATCTATCTGTAAGATTTCTCCATATTAGGAACAATAAAATGCCATAACAAAGAGTTATTACTATGTTGGTACTGTTCTTTTTACACACGTAGATTAAGAGGAGTGCTGGGGTTTGTTCAGCATGTTCTGTTTAGGACAGAGATGTGACAAAGTAAGAAGAAACTTATTTGACATCCTTTGATTCATAAATTCATTCCCAGTTGGAGAAATTTGCTGTTTTCCTCAAGACAGATTGCAAGGTACTGTTCTAGATCACATTAAAATAAACATTTCTTCATTAATTTTCTAGTTAGAAATATTTTCTTTAACTACAGATAAAAGCTTTAATATATTAAAAGAAGAAAAGTCACTGATCAGTGGCTTCATTATGAGTGACTGGCTTCTCTATCTGTCAAAATGTCAAGTTACTTGAAATACAGAAACTAATAGATTTCTGGTTTCCATGTCATTAGAAAAGACATGACTGAATGTGAAGAATAAACATTTCCTTTGTACATTTTACTTGCTAATCTTGCAAGTTCATTTCAGGTACTTAACCTGTTGCTAATTTTCTATATTCAAGCTGGATTGGAGAAAAGTGACTAATTTTTGCCTAGTTTTAGGATTTTTTTTTTAATATGAAAAGCCAAGAAATATTGTTTCTAACAACTTACAAAAGCATTAGAAATTCTAAATTCTGAATCCTAGAACAGAACGACTTATACATTTTAAAATAGTTCTGGTGAATTTAAATTATATCTCAAAAAAAAAATCTGCAAAATACAGAACATTATTTTTTTTCACTTCAGGAAAAAAAAAACCCAACACACAAAACCAGAAAAAAGCAAAATAGTTAACAATTTGTTTCTTCCCTCTCTTTGAAGATACTACTGATTCAAAACTGACCTTATTTTGAGTGGTTGAGATTAGATACCGTCCATGATATTGGATAACATCTAGCTAAATCCACTCTAAGGTTCTATGATTTACCTGCTCAAAGCATGAAACAAGCTTACATTTAATTATTCATTCATAAGAAACCAACATAGATTGATATTTTTTCACATTTCAGCAGATGAAACAACAGATTTTCCACCAAATATATTGTACTGGGTTTTCTGTAAGGGAGTTTTTGGTTGTGTCTTTGGTAACAGGGTAAGGTCTATGGAGATGGCCCTTTAAGAAGCTACCTGGAAAGCTCCCCCTTTGCCTTTGTCAGACCCACCTCTGACCAGGGCCAAGCCAATCAGCAGCCCTGCGAATTCATGTATTTAAGGGGGGTGCAGGGCATACCTTGCTCTCTCTCTGGCACCGGCCCTGACCAGTGCAGATGCAGGTGTGGGTGACGCGGCCCCAGCCTTGCCCGGCTGGGCTTGGCCAGCCTCAACCACAACTTAAGCTTAAGACCCGCTGCAGCTTCATCCCGAAGAAAAAAAAGAGAGAGAGCCAGAATCTCCATAACCATCAGAGGAGACCTGCAGCGGAGGAAGGAGTGGAGCCCAAAGAGAACATCTTTGAAGAGCACCAAGGTCGGTTTGAAGGAAAGATAAAGAGAGGGAGGAGGAGGAGAATGCAGAGCCGTTGCAACCCATGGTGAGAGCCGGGTCGACTGGTCATGTGTGAGGGAACTGTGACCGTGGGCAGACCCAGATTTGGAGTTTTGTGGACTTGGGCTGAAGCAGTTTTGTGTATCACAGAATCGCTCGGTTGGAAAAGACCTCTGAGATCATCATGTCCAACCGTTCCTGTCTACCCCATAAACCATATCCTTAAGTACCTCATCTACCTGAATGAGTATGAGGGAAATTGCAGCTGTGGGCAGAACCATATTGGACTTTTGAGGACTTTTTTCCGCCATGGAAAGGGGGCCACGTGGAAGCAGAGAGACACTGGGCTGAGTTGGTTTTTTTTTCCCACACTCTTTTGAGAAGCACGTGGTGGAAGAGCGACCGCAACCCCCCACTCCCATCCCCCTGCACCTCAAGGCAAAAGGGGAGGGGGAAGGTGAAGAAACCGGGAACAAAAGTTGAACCCGGGAAGAAGGGAGGGGTGGGGGGGAAGGCGTTTTGATTTTAAGATCTGGTGTATCTCCCATTGTTCTACTCTGATGTTGGTAAGAAAATTGGTTTTTTTTAATTCCTTATTAAGAGTCTGTCTTTTGCCTGTGACCTGTTTAAGTGCTGAGAAGCCCTCCCAGTCCTTATTTTGACTAGCCCTTTTTGGGGCATTATGGTGCTCAGTTATGCACTGGACCTAAACCACGACGTATAGAAACCTCCACACATAATTTATGAACAAGAATCGACATTTATTAACTGATGGAACACACAAAATGCTTGATATAGTGAAAAAATAGCACACAAGGTTATACCAGAAGTTCTATATTCATGAACCTGAGATAATCTCCTGAAAGTCATTAAAATATTGTTGTCTGTTTTTTTCTGATATAAAAGATAATTATTTTTACAGTTTCATAAGAATGATCAAAATCAGTAATTTAAATATTGAGTAGTAAATTACAGTGCTGCTTAGATAACTCTCTTTAACAGGATAAACTTATCCTGTTCCCTAAGTTTAGGTTGTTTGGTTGTTTTGTTTACTTTTGAGTTTGGTTTTTTTTTTTGGGGGGGGGGGCGTTGGGCTATGTCCATGATTTTAAGATGACTCCATCTGTACTGCTTATAGAGATGTGTATTGGTGCTGTCAGGGAATTACGTCATGTTTTGACCAGGCAAAAATTATTTTTTCTCTGTAACATTCACAGATAAGTTAAAATCTCAGTGCAGCCAAATCATATGAAGTGTTCCTTTTAACTTTTGATATAGTTGGTGTGAAGGGTCTTGAAATGCATAATCGGGTAGCAGCATGACAGTTATAGACTTAATGTATCCCTTTGGTTTTACATTTATCTTTCCCCCACTCCCATCCCGCAAAAGTCAATTAAGAAGTTGAGACCAAGTACTTATCTGCCTGTTTCAAATATTTCAGTATTTAAGTGGACGATATAAGGGATATTTTTCTAGGAGGAATGGTGTAGAAGTGTATTAGTGACATCGACAGCATTTTAGAGGTAGAAACATCCTTCAGATTTTCAAAGCTGACTCTTTTTGGAGTCTTTAAATTTGTGTAACACCCACTGCTGGTTTTAGAACAAGAGAAGACAATCACTTCTTCAGTACCTTTCTAAAAATTCTGTGCAACAACAGAAGAGAATTCAGTCTAAAGTCCTTGAGAACAGTTGAAGGAGACATGCTACTATCCATTTTAGTAAGAAATACAAAAGAGAAATCAACCCAAGGAACAGAAAGCAATCCAACAGTGGCTAAAAATCATTTGATAAAAGTTTTCAAACCAGGTATTTTTTGCTTGATTAAAAAGCATTTTAAAAAAGCTAAAAAAGAGATTTCTCTAAAAATAATAAAAAAGGAGAATTCATTAAAACAAGTAGGTGTCTCAATGAAATTTATAACCCATGCCTCAGAAGTTAGAATTGTTTTGTGGTCCCACTCTAGCTACAGCTATGCATTTCAGCAAGAAAGGTTTGGAAAAAAAAAAAAAAGAGCTTACCTATGTCACCAATTTCTGTAACTGCATCAATCACGTCTTCACTTCAGAGTCATCGATAGATTAATGTTGTCTGGAGGACTACAGTGTCCTGTAATGACAAGTTATAAATCATATGAAAAGAGAATATATCATGTTCAGACAATAATAGCATAGAATAGCCCAAACTGGGATCCAGAACATTGTGTTCATCTACCATTTCTACATAGATGCCTACAAGGCATATATCACTTTTGTATGCTGTATCTCTATAACTAAGAAGTGGAAAGAAAATATACATTGTAATATGGGTAAAATATATGCAAAGGTTAAATTTTAACTTTGACATTAAATTACTGTTTTGTTTTGTTTTGGTTTTTTTCAAGAGGTAAAGGAGGATAAATCATCCAGTTAACACATTATAATACCACTAATTATCTAAAAATTCTTTTTGTGTCGTCATAATTTTGAGGTAAAATATGTTGAAGTCTTATTGACATTTTAAAATAAAGTCAAAATCATTATTCTGTCATGTTAGTATATAAAGGTAATTCCTCACTTCTGATCTCAAGAGATAACAAACATAGGTAGGAGAGGATTGAGTTAAAAAAAAAATAAATAAAAAAATCCAGTTTTAGCACTGGGAAAAAAAAACCCTAGCATGAGCCTGGAGAGAAAAAAAAATAGACGGAATAGCTGTCTGCAATGGTTAAACTGATACAAGAGACCCAAGTTCTCTTCTTTTTAATTCTCATCTTTTTAATTCAACATTGGTCTTTGACATTTATGTTAAGTGCTCCAACAGTGAGCTGATTAACTACTCTGGGAAATTCAGCAGTTCATCTGTCTGTCTCTTACACACATATATGGAAATTCAATTCTGTACTGAAGAAACCTTCCAGGATAAGAGTTTTCTTAGAATTGACATACTTCAACAGAGGACTTTGTTCTACTGGAAATGTTTTTTCTTCAATGGAAAAATCATTAGGAAATTTACAACTAGCTTTAAGAATGAATCTTCAAGTTCTACTGATCCTAAACCACAAGACATTCTAATTAAACTTCAAGTCATTGTAATTAAGATTTAGCAAGAAGTCTACATTCATAACAAGCGTAAGCAAAGCATTTCTTTTTGGATATCCAGAACAATCATGGAGATACAGACTTCCCTGTATTTTGTTGAATGATCAATTAGTATTTTCAAATCTCCAATGCTTTTTAACACCTCATTGTCTACCTAAGAGTCTTTAATGTTCTCAGACTAACCCTGCAAGCCCAGAATTAAAGAGTAGAAGAACATTTTAGGTTGGAGGGGACATCTGAATATTGGATCATGTACTGTTTCAAAATTACTTTCAAATCCAGTTTCTTTTATGGTACACCATTCTAGAACTCCAAGAACTGTTCATTTACATTGTACAAACAATTGCACTATGGAACACACGTGCTATTTTACTGTTTTGCAGGTATACCGCATCACAGGATGAAGAAAAATAATGAGATCAGGTACTGAAGCACAGAACAGAGTATTAGAACCTAAGAAGCAGATTTGTTTTATTCTTTAAAAGTTGAATGAAAATTATTTTGGGACTTATGAAACACTCCCAAAGTCCTCTGAAAATTTCCCAAATAAGATATATTTTTCAAAATAAAATGCATTTTTCCTTTGTTTCCACCAAATGATTTAGCTAATTGATTGACTTGTTGGCTTCCTGGCCTTTGAGTTTTGACTATATAGATATCCTAGAGCTACCATGCCCCTGTATATCTTCAGCACCTCCAATATATACCTTTAATTAGAAAGGATAAAACTGAGCCTTTTGTCTTCAAAAGCACTTGTATTCCCTCTTATTTGATAGGATAATAATGCTGGATATATTTCACACAAGTAATTTTTTTTCTTACAGATGTTTTTACCATTGTACTGTTTTGTAATACTCCAATTATGTTGATTAATTTTGTACTGTATTTTACTATGTTTTAGAACTGCCAGTTAATAAATACGTGCATTTTTATCAAATAACAGATTAAATCAGCATTCTATTTTAAACAAAAAAAGAGTAAAGTCTCAGAGGAAATACTGGAACACTTTGATTAGCAAGATGAGAAGTGAATATAGGCAACACCAATAAGTGAAATCTCTATGCTGTAGTATTTTACACTGAGTAAAGAGGACATGCACAACATAAAAAGTAGAAAAATTTGTACTATTCTAGAAATCATATGACCTGTATTTCTTCTTCAATGTTCTGACATTTTAGAAAGAAGCTTATTTTCCTTCTTTCCATAATCATTGAAATAACCAAACAAACTGCTATGCATCGTATCACTCACTTCAGTAATTTGCAGACATTTAAAACTACTAAAAACAGTGCCACCCACAGAGAAGACTGCTGTTGAATTATGCAAGAGCAGGCCACATATTTCAGCCTGAATGAGGAAAGTAAAAGCCATATTGGATATTAAGAAAACATACCAGGTTCAGAGGTCTGTAATTAATCTTGTCAGTGCATGAAGCAGGTTAACCTGTGTGCAAGAAAACAACGTCTTGGCACACTTCTCTTATATAAAAGAGCCAACCATGGGCATCTGGGATTTGAATCCATTAGTGATTAGACATAGCCTTGGCCAAGTTCTTGAGTATTATACTGCATTCTTAGTAATATTAAATATTTACTTCATAGGTTCATAAATTTTGTACAGAAATCAGGCAAATGGAATGCATTTTTATTAGCTGACCTACAAGGAATAATACAGATATATCTAGAAGAGAGACCCATCTTGCTATCAGTGGAAGCAGAGACGTTTGCTCTGCAGTTGATCACAGTGTGTCTGATTGATGGATAGAAAAGTCAATATAGTACCTGTAAGTATATTTTGAAAATAAACTCTCCTTGTTTAATATAATCAGTGCAAAAGTATAATTGAATACTTCTATTCCTAGTCCTAGAACCTATTAACAATCAAGATACATGGAGTGAAATTGGCTGAAAATAAATAAAGATAATAGATTATTTTGTTGATTTTGGCAAATGTAGAAGTGACATATAACATGATCATTATCACAGAATCACAGAACGTTAGGGA
>NW_010156178.1:0-10111 GCF_000695765.1 Mesitornis unicolor
AAATAAAATAATAAAATAAGGTGAAACCTTGGTCTGGGTCATGTCTCCCAGCAGAGCCTCTGCTGAGCTGAATGTGCTTTTATTCAAGGTAACAAAAGCTGGGGGATGCTCCGGAGGTAAAAGCTCAAGTGGAGGCAGGGCGCTGGGGGTTTGACTATGGGGTGAATTCACAGGAGTCTGGCTGAAATCTCTGGGTTTTTTCCACGCTCCTCTCAAGACTTGTGGTGCTGGGTCTTGGTGGGTGAGCAGGTGTGAAGCCCCCACCTCTCCCTGATGCCAACGTGGGGTTCAAAAGAGAAGATTTCTCTTCCCATTAAAACTCAAAAAGCCTCAGCCTCATTGATATTGGCATAAAGTAGGAGCTGTTAATGCAGTTTTTCTTGTGCCGGCCAGAATTTAGCGAAGTTTAGCTGACTTTGCCTTCTCAGAAGGTTTTGTTCTGTTTTTCAAAACAGAGTGATAAATATGCTGGGATTGGTACAAAACAGGCTTTTAGCTGTAGGATGATGGAAGGACCTGTTTCTATAGCACTCTCAAGTGATCCTATTACATTTTTCTCGGAAATTATTCAATTAAGTCCTTCAGAACAGTGTTTTCTGCCATTCGTTGCCACTCTTAAGTTTTGAAATAAGCTCCTTAGAGACGCTTTTATGTTGTTCCCTGGGTATTGGCACCAGGATTTTCTTTCTCAGAGGACAAAATAGGCATCTGAGTGTTTGGGTTTGGGGTCCCAGCAGTGCTTAACTCTAAGGCTGGTATCTGCTGCGACCATCTGAGCTACCTAAAGCCTAAAATTCTTTCCCCCCCCCGCTAAAATGGGAGGAAGTTGGGTTTGGAAGTGAAACTCTTAAGTTTTTTGGTGTCCTAAAAAATAGCAATTGGGATGGAGCCGGCATGTTAAAATTGGATATGAAATGGGTGGGCGAGTGGGGAGTTGGGATTTTGGAGTGTGGTTTTGGGTGTCATGAGGAAGAAGGTGACAACATCGCGCATGAGGCAGAGCAGCCCGAGATTGCTGAAGTTTTCAAAAGCGGCTATTATGGGTACGGCTCTTTCGCTAGAAATACTGGCTTTCCAGTTCGTATCATCCAAACCCCTGATTCTGCAGAGATTCCCCCCCTGATTTCCACTGCTGTAAATCAGAATAAAATCAGCCGCAGGGAAGGCACAGTCAGTGTGCGCAAGAATGTGACATTGGGCAAATAACGTCTTTAAATTCAACCAGCCTGCAAGGGTCTCAGAGTTACCCATTACAGAGTATTCACAGGACACTTTATTTTATTTATTTTTCCCGTATTAGATCTTCTATTCCACTGGGGGTCTGATAGCAAAATCACATCAGGAAGAGAAAAAATGATACCTTATGCTCAGAGGAGTAAAAAGAGCCACAGGTCAAACCTGTCCTGGGGGCAAAAAAAAGCAGGAAGGTGTTTTACCGGAGATCGGCCCTTTGTTTGGCTCAAAGCAAACCAAAGATTGATGGGTTTTAAATCCTTGTTGCCAAAACACCCCTTTTCATGCCCAAAGCTGCACTGGCTCCCTGGTACTGGGAGTTCCAGTTTGTCTAAGACAGGCTGTCAAAGATGTGCATTTTTTAAAATCCGTTTTGTCCATCGAATACTAATCTTAACACGGGCAGGAGCGAGCAATCGGGGCCGTGCCTACAGGAGGAGGGAAAAAAGCTTTAACCAGAGCGTTTTAAAGTCAGCATTGAAGCAGAGTGTGTCTACTTATTTATTTGCTGTCGGAGGAACTTCAATAAGGTTTTTGCAACCTTTTTGCAAGCCGTTTTAGCGGTGCAATGCCTTTGATTCCCCAGTGGCAAAGCAGATAGGGTAACGATACCCCCGTGGGTCTGTTTAAGTAGGTTTAATTAAAGAATTGTTTGTAAAGCACTTGAAGATCCTTGGATGAAAGGAGCTGGAGCGGGGCAAAACACTGATTTAATTCCTGAGAGTTGCTTTAAAAGCTTATGATGAGGAGGCTGGTGATCATTCATGTTGGCGGTGATGGGAGGCCAGCTGGAAATATCTGCTCTCAGCATTTGCAGGGAGGCAGGGGTTGCACTTTGCTTATTATTTGCCTTATAAATCACACATTTTCTCTTCCCGTCTGCATCCTCTACGAAAACCTAAGCCTGCCCACATGAGCTCTGGGGTGTTTTGGGGCTCAGGCCATGGGCACTGATGGAGGTCAGTCACAGTCAGCGAGGGCCCTTCAGGCTGTGCAACAGCCCCAGTGTTATTTGGGGTGTTATATTGATGTACAAGGGCAGAGCTGGGGTTTAGGTGCAGGACCACATCCATCCCACCTGCTCGCCCCTGCCCTGAATTTTATGCCCTTCTCCATAATGCTTGACTGGGTGGCCCCTTTGTCCTGTCCCCAAGGACCCACCACAGCACTGAGACCCCTGATGCTCTGCAGAACCAGGGAGGATGGGGCGAGCGTGGCTCCATCCTTACAGGGTGATGCCCTGGGGAGGTGGGATCCCACCATAACAACCAGCTGAGCTGCTCTGTGCTACAGGGGGGCTCAAGCCCCAAGCACCTTCAGTAGCTACATCTCCAGGTGGTCCAAGCAGTAGCAGGACCAAGCAGGTAGCAAACAACCTACACAAATTCCTCCCTCCCGGCTGCTGAGCTGATGTAGGCAGGGAAAATGCAGGTTGTGAGTCTGAGCATCCCCCTCACCTGCAGTTCTGCTCCCAGCACACCTGTGTGACAGACGGCCACCCTCAGCTCTCCTGAGAGCTGAACACCATGGGAGGGTTTGAACTTTGCAGGAATCCGGGTGGCCCGGTTTGGTCCATTCCCCGTGTGCAGGCATGTGAAATCTCACAAACCCTCCGAAGTGTTTTCATATGCTTCTGCCAACTTCCTCATCGAAAGCCTGTTTACGTGCACGGCTTCTTCCATAACGGGCCACTCTCCACCTAAGGATGTTGTTTCTGAATTCTTACAATGCCTGCCCTTTCCTTCACAGAGAGCTTCTGACCAAATCTTGCTCTTTTTTTTAATCTAAATGATGCACACAGTCATCTGGCATTTGTTGTTCTCCCACAGCCCCCAGGGCTTTGCCGAATAGTCCATGTAACAGAAAGCAGTGCTTTTTGTCTTGGGACTGCCAAGCAAATCCACCAAATCCTTCTCTTGCAGCCTTTGAACCACCTTTGAGCCTGGTTTTGCATGGGGGATCTTGCAGGTCCTACTGCTTGGTGAATTCTGGGGATGCACCACCCATCTCCTCCAAAACCCTTTCCGTGTGCCATTGGCACTCAACCAAAAAAAAAAAACAAACAGTGTTTTTTTTCCCCCTCATTCCTTGAGGAATACGTAGATCCACTTGAAACTGGGTGGAGGCAAGAGGAATGTGCTCTGCCCACTGCTCCAGTTCCGAGGTGCCTAAGCATTGAGGTTAGTCTGTATCCAAAAACATGATACTTTTGAGCTAATCAACCCTGTCCAAGAAAGCAGATAGAGCTGGGGAGAAAAAGATTAACTTCTTTGTCATTGTCCAAAAATCGTATGTGATATGCTATGAACCTGAAGAGCTGAAATGCTGTTTTAAAGGACTGGCTGTGTCCAAGTTTCTCACTTTATTATGCATGTATCTGCTTACACTGTGCGTGTTCTGTGGAGAGACCATGCAGTGAGTGTTCAGGGATGGGGAGATGCTCTCAGTTGGGGTCTCCAGGTCTGCTGCAGTGCAAATAGCAACAACAAAGGGCTGGCGAGAAGGGAGCTGCAATGCAACAACAGCCTTCCATGGCCAGGAGCAACCTCACGGTGCTGCAAGGGGAGAAGATACAAGTCACATATTTAGAGGGCTTTTTCATGACATCTAATAAATTTGGAGCTCGACCCTGTGCGGTGATTCGAGAGGATTTGCTGACTTTGCACCACTCATTTCTACCCCTTTACAACCTGACCACCTGGGGCCATGCTGATGTAGTGGTATTTTTCTTATAGCTAAACTCCCAGGTGATGGGTATCAGCTTCCTCACCTCCTCCCACAGCCAAAAAAGGACAGGTTCCTTCAAGGATGACTTAGCTTGCTTCAAGTTAGCTTGGCTCTGAATTGCAAATAGTGCTAGAAATAGTGAGTGCCTGGGGGAGTCTTGGAAAATGCCAATAGTAAGGTTACTTACTGCCTTCTGGGAGTGCAGAGCTCTGTGTTGTGTTATTTGGGGTGAGACTGCATGCTCATATTGACTTGACTTGAGCCATAGTTTGTCTCAGAGTCAGCCTTCAGTACCAAATATTGATGAAAGCCATTGGGAAACAGCAAATGCCAGAATTCCCCATCAATCCTAAAGAGAAAAAAAAACAAAAAACCCTCTCTCCTTCAAAAGATGGAATGAAATTGCTCCAAAACCCAAAGTCACCAAGATCCTCCATTGATCATTTGCTTATTGGGTCCCAGGTCTTTTCGCTGGAGTTTTTCTCATCATTAAATGTGGCTTCTTTGCAATATTTGCATCTTTGCCGTGCACGTTGCAGGCACCTTTTCTGTCCCGTGAATAACATATGTCTCATGGCTTTTCTTGGCCTAAGGCAGGGGCGGCCCGCACATATGTCTCATGGCTTGCCTGGCCATAGGCCAGGAGCGCTCAGCAGGCGCCAGTGACAAAGTATTGCAAGTAGACAGGGAGAATGCAAACGACTTATTAAAATTAACTCACTGTAGTGCCTCAATGCCCAGTGTATAGAGCAGAAGGGGTAACGAAGGAGAACGAGCCTTTATTTTGGGCGATGGGAATTGAAGGCTGCTGGTGCACCTGCTTTTAGATGTGCGTCCGCAATAAACCAGCTGCGGGAGGGCAACGTGCCAGGTTGAGATTTGGCTTTCCGCATGGCTCCACTTGTGCGTAACATCCAAGGTCCCATGTCTTGGTGTAGTGCAGGGTCTGGGAATGTGTCCCTGGGCTGAGCTGCATTGTGGAGGAAGGGAAAGTTGCAAGTCCTGGTGTTGCCAGATCTTCTGTAGTTGCGGGCGAGTTGATTTGTCCTCCTGCTAAACCCAAGTTGATGCCAGGTAGGTTCAGATACTTAACCAAGGTGTTTAGGGTTGGAGCTGAGTTGTCTCTGAATCCAGTTACTGTTAGTAGAGAGGGGGGTGCATCTTCTGAAGGCAATTTAGATGTGTCTTGGGATGATTTGGCTTCTAGAGATGCTTGTCTCCATACATGCACATCAACACGGTCGTATGTTACAGCAAAAATATCCAGCATTTGCCCCTGGAAACCCTTATGTTGCATAACAGTATCTGTATTTGCTTAAAAAGATCAAAAAAAGAAGTGAGTTTCAAGCTTTGGAAGAACTTCTTGGAGTGGATGAGGTGTACACCCTAAAGGCTGCAAAATGGAAAGACAAATAGGAAGAATGCGGTCCTTTGATTTAAAAAAACAAGTCTGTGTTTGAAGACAGGTGTCTTAGAAATACAGACAGAATCTGTGTTAAAACCTCCTCCAGAATGAAAAAGGTATTTTTTTTGTTTCTGAGTTAGTCCTTTTTAGATGTTGCTTTGAGGTCTGGCTCATATTCTTAGCATCCTTAATAAAAATAGGATTGATCCAGTGGCTTTTTCTCTGTCTTACAAACTGTGTGCAGGGGACTTTGGTCTTATGCCACACAGCTTATGAGGCTGGTGAACGGGAGGAGTAAGATCATTTTGCAGTGGAAGAATAAGGCCTTGGTTATTAATGGCAAAGGCTGAAATTTTCTCTCTCAGCCTTAATTGATTTTAGTAAATCTAACTGGAGGAGGAGGCTTAGAGAAATTGGCTTCGAGTTATTAAGCTGTAGTACTTAAAGATATATTAAATCTATTGTAGAGAAATGAGGAGACAACCTTGTCAGGCATTTATTCTAAGTGACTTCTGTTAGACAGAGGCAAAGAGAAAATGCCAAATTTCTCACTCTGCAGACGAGTTTAGAGAAATTGTGTTTGAGAAGATCCTTCTTTGAAACCTAATAGCAAAGGCCATGGTTTTTTCCCTCCTCCCCGGAGTCTAAAGGCAGGAGAGTGAGATAAGACATTCCACCACGTACACAAATAAGGAAAAACAAATGAGAAGTTTAAATTATTCTGCTGTAGCCTGCGGAAAATGGATAGTTTTCAGGGTGACTGTTATACACTGCTTATCAAGATACCGTGTGCCTTGACTATGAGAAAAAGCAGAGTAGTTAAAGCGATGCACTGTGCTCCGCAGCATGGATCCAGTTAGCAGGGGTTATACTGGAGTAACAACAAGCAGCCAAGATCCTGGATATATGTGTGTGTGTATATATATATATATATATACACAAATATATATGTACACTAAGCAAGCAGTTAAAAGTTGTCCTTGGAGATTTCTAATTTATTAAGCAACAGAAGAAATGTTTAAAGCCCAGGTAAGGGAAGCAAGTTTCTTACCAGGTACTAGGCCAGGTAATAAGGAGCACCCTCAAACCAGGTTGCAATTGCACAACTCCGAAACCTGCATTCTCATTCATGCATTTTTTTCAGCCCACTCTCTAGCTGCTGGTGACCAGATTTGGTTTCAGAGCCTAAACAAATAAAAATCTGTTCCCATGGGTTTCTCTTGGCAAAGCAGAGGAAGTAGCAACACACAGTAAATGCATGAAACCACCCCCTCTTTTTTACTTTTTTTTTTCCTTCTAATATTGGTTTAGTTTCCAGATGGATCAGTCCCCTGATCTGGCTTGACACAATGCTGTGAAGTGCATTTTTCAAGCGTGCAGGAGTTAATCTCAGCCCACCTCGGTGGCTCTTGAGATCATTGCCTCCATGCTCGCTCAAGCCCCGGGGTAATTCCCATGCCTAAAAAGCAATGAGATGCTGACCTCTTTGGAACAAGTGATAAATTTTCCCGTTCCAAACAGTCATGTGGAATACTGTGGAAAAGTAAGTTTTGAGCTTATTACAACACCCTAGTATAGAAAATTGTTTTGTTTCCTTAAGATTTTACCAGACAGCTAAAAAAAACCCCCTCAAGATTCTCAGTCTATGCAATTTTGAAGGCCTCTGAGACAGTTCCTACCCATGAATGGTACCAATAAATCCCCATTAACTAATGCATTCAATAGAAGAAGGTCCTTTTTTCTCATTAAAGCCTCACGAAGGGTTCAAAACCTCATTTTATGGCAGGGTGCTTTGATTTAAATGGATGTGTCTTAAATTATGAATTTTAATCACGATTTAAAATAAGGGAGAAGAAAGTCTTCCTTTGAATGATTTGATTTTAATAATGTTTTTCATTTACAATTCATAGTTATATCCCTTAAGCAGGGCTAATTCTTCTCAGTTGCCCATTGTAAAACTTGGAGATTTACAGCCCATTCTTGCCTTTCAACTGTGTTTTCCAACCAGGTGGACACGACTATGAACGTATTTGTTTAAGCAGTTGTATAGCCTGCCACCACTCTATTTCAGTTTCTAATTTATGCATCTTTTAAGTCTTCCTAGGCAATGATGAATAATACTAATTTTGGACTTATCGGTGGCAATCACTCTTTACTTGCAGAGGAAATTTCTGTTAAAGTGACAGATGCAAAACAGCATTTAAAATTCCTTTAAGACACATCAAGTAACCAAGGTCCTGGATACCTAGCGCATAAATTTTCAACATACTTTTGAGTTTAATGCTAAGCAATTCATTGAGTAAACCTCAAGCATCAGCCTTTGATGGAGTTAGTGACTGAAATGAATTGTCTCGTGTCTCTCGAGGCTTTCGAATAAACAGAAATTGTTTTCTTAAAACTCTCTTTTACTCTTTAAAATGGGAAAGGAAGCAATTTTATTTTTCAGTTTCCAGTTTCCAGTTGTTTTTGCAGCTTAGAAATAACTGTTGATGGAGCAACTGAATGTGTCTCTCCTTGATCTGCAGAGGGCATTTAAATGGCTAGGAGAGGTTTATATGTGTAACTTTTGACTGTCTAACTGAAGGCAGAAGAACCCTATGCCTGGATACCCTGGATATCTGCCCACACTGTGGGCAGATAGCAATTAAAAGAAAGGAAAGCAAGAATTAATCAGGCTTCCTTTAATTGGCTGCTCAACTTTTGTCTCCCATTCAAGCCCAGTCCCACTTAGTGTCGGAAAATCCAAGTTCCCCACGTGTCATGGGTGTCCTGTTTGGGTTTAGTCCTGCTGCAAGATATTTTATCTCCTCTTTGGGACTAGACAACAGAATTTTGGCCTTTTACAAATTAGGAGGAGATTTGGCCTTGCTGGATTGTGGCCCATGGCAGTGCACGCTCGCTTCCCCAATGGGACAAGGTCAGCTTGGAGCAATCCTTGTGTCCAGGAGAGCAACGTAGCCTAGCAGATCCTGGTGGGCCTCCATCCATCTACACTGCCTATCATGAGGGTCTGGGAGTGATAAATTCAATTTCCCCTCTTCTTTCCAAAGTAAAACACTATTATTAGACAATTCTGCAAAGCCTGGCAAAGGCTGGATCCCCTCATCCAACCTATTTAGATGCATCTGTTTGCTGATCCAACATGAGAGTATTTCTTCCCAACAAGCTTGACAAAGAAAACATTGCTATTTAAGGCAATAATCACAGGGTGGAGGGAGGGGAAGAAAAGGAAAAAAAAATCTTGACAACTGACACATCCTTAGTGTAGTGTCTTGAGCTCCTCACCATAGGAGGCCCTTTCCAAAGGATGTCTTAATTGGGCAGGAAGCTGCCGAGAGCAATCATCACCACCAAGGTGATTGCAATTGCCACCGCTCTACACGTAGCCATTACAGCTATTAGGGTATCACTTCCCCGGTGTGGACGCATCTGCTTCTGCTACAACACGTCAGTTAAGGCTGATAACATTGCCTCATATGCTGCAGTTTGGACCAGCTCAAGGTGGAGAATGCTTTAAAATCATTCACACGCCAGGCCAGATTTTGCAGCCCTCACTCAGCATTTTGTTAGGCCAAGTCCCTTTCAGGCTGTTGGGAGGAGCAATATCCCGTGGTGGCAATTTTCCAGAGAAGCTCTGCCATAATGAGTGGTTCTCAAAGTCTGGCCTATAATTTACCATCTCACCCAAAACCCTCTTTTCTGTGTGGCTTTCCAACAAGGACAAGGTTGATAGTGGATGGGGTGGTGTTAAGCAATTCCTAATGAGGGCAAGGATGGCAAATACAACCATCACTGTAGGCTGCACAGCCTAGCACAAATCCTGTCGCCCATCACCATCCATATTCCCCATGTCTGTTCCTCCATATCATGGCTTCAGCTGCTGGGGGGTGATTTAGGGCAGCCAAGTTGGGGAAAAAAATTAAAAAAGTTATTTTGGCAAAGGAAGTGGCACCACAAGGAGGAAGGGTGGACTAGTGGGAGGGGGACAGTGAAAAGTAGATACATAGGTTGGGTTGAGAGCCAGAGAAGAAGGAAGCCTCATAGTCGGTGTATACTTTCTATGGTCCTTTATGAAAGCCCTTTACGAAGGGTTAGGGAGTGAAATGCAGAAATTCAAACTGATGGGTTGATGAAGGAAAGACCTGGTTTTCTGTTTTAAAAATTTTAAAAAAATCAATCTTTTTTTGTGCTCCTATTATGAAGTCAGGCCATGGGTATCCGACAGCTGCACAGGGCAAAGTTTGGGGGTTTTAAAGGGTTTTCAGTGGCACAGCCAGCCCCCAAGGAAGCAGGGCTCTCCTTCCCCCAATCACATTAGAAACGGAGATTATGGCATCTCATCAGCATCTCTGATGGAAGAAAAGTGACTCAGCCCCATCAGCAGCTCTTGAACCTGCAGGACCCTCTGCATGCAGAAGCTCCTGTCATTGCAGCACACAGCATAGACAGCTGGATAGGCACCCAGATGGGTGCAGATGCTTACTGGTGAGAAAGTTTGGGGGGGTGGGGGAAAGTGGGGGGGGGGGGGGGACTGTGGCAAGATGGTGCATTTTGGACAAGACCCAAAGCCAAGCTCTGGTGTGGTTATTGCTGAGGTCCTGCTGCGTACAACTCCCTGTATCTCAGGTATACTCTCACGTAGAAGAATCCAGCTTACAGCCCTGATAAAAACCTGCAAAAAAGTATGTCGGGAAACCGCCAAAAGAAGAAGCCGTGTGTGCCTTGCAGGTTTGATGAGAAATACTT
>NW_010156178.1:10130-14154 GCF_000695765.1 Mesitornis unicolor
GCCGGCTATTTCGGGGCTGTGTTTGTGTTTGAGCTGGCGGATGAGGGTTGCCGCTCTCCGCTTTGTCTTCCGTGAGAGCATTTTGCGTGTCTGGCGGGACCGCTCCGATCTGATTAGGAAGGGGCTCGCCCGGGGCAGCGGCAGCAATGCAGGGATGTAAGCAGCTTTCCCCAGGAGCAGGCCCTGAATCAGTGAACGCAGCCCAGCTGGCCTTTTAGAGAGGGTTTCTTTAGAATCCTGCTCAGAACCATTTTTTGGGCAAGGGTTTATCTCTGTCTTGGCCGGGAAAATTGATACCCCAAGATGCTGGGAGCCTGGTGGAAGGATGGGGCTGATAATGTGGATGGACGAGTGGGACCAGGGTGAGGAAACCTCTGGAGGCAAATTGGCTTTGAAGCTGGCTTTTGGAGAGCGCTTTTAGGATTGCACTTTATTTTTTTTATTTACTCTCATCCTGAAGGCTGACTCTCATCGCAGCGGGGGACATAAGGAAGGGAAGGGTAAGAAAAGTGAAGCACACGAGCTGTTTCTGCAAGGATTTTTGGCTCAGTCTGAGCAGAGGCACGCGTCTCACCAAGGGACAAGAGAAAGCAATGGGTAATAAGATTTTAACTCTGCCCAAATCTCCCAAGAGCAGATGCTCACAGCCTGTCTCTGGAGTAGGTAAAAGTATTCCTGCCACAGGAATTTATTTCATAGAGGCAGAGAAAGACGTTCAGATCTCTCGACTCCTGTTTTAAGCCACAAGACTGTTCCTTGCTGAGCTGGACAGATGTTTGTGAGGTGCCTGTGGGCAGATTTCCCATATTTCTCTGCCCAAAAGGCAGGGAATGGCTTGTTATAGCAACCTGGTGCCACCTGGACCTTGCAGGACTTCCTAGAGTCAAAGGGTTACAGCTCTGGGACAATTGTCCCAAGGACATGAAACTACCAAGAGTGGGGAAAGGAGGAGCCCTCTCCTTGATGATGTAGATTAGGAATTATGTATTTGTTTCGTAGCAGTAAATATCAGCTTTTGAGCCAGCTTTCCAGGGGTGAGGGTCTGTGTGTGGGTACAGCAGCACGGTGCCAAATATCCTGCCATTGTAACCTGTCTCCATTGCAGGTGCGTTCAGTTCATCTGGGCTGTTTGCAAGATGGGGATTTGCTCCATTTCTTGCTTTTCTCTGACACAGTTCTGCTCCCATTCAGGAGAGCTGGTTCAAGTCCTGCAGCAGCACAGGACATGGCCATCTGCAGCATCCATCATCTCCAAATGCAGTGCCTGGCTTCCACCGTGCGTGTCCTATTTATTTGGCTGCTGTGCTGTGCAGAATCTTGCTGGGTGAAGGATCTGGCTTTGTTGTTTTGCATCATTTGAGCATCTCAGCCCCTCATCCGTGACACTAAGGCCCACACAGAGAGGTCTGGGTACTGGAGGGAGCTGGTGATGGACATGCAGAGATGCTCATGTGCTAAGCAACCCCAGCTAACAGGAGCAAGGTTAGACTAGAGAGCAGTGCCTGGAGTCTATAGGGTTGCTAGTTACTAATTATTGAAATCAACAATACAACAATCAATTACTGAGAATTACCAATAAGCATTGCTGAAAGTCGCTGTTTGCTTTTGATGCCTCAGTTCTTTCTTGCCTCCATGGTCAGGGCTTGATTTCTGATAGCTGCCCTGACTGGAATAAGGGAGCATTTTGCCCAGAAAATAATTTCCAGAGACATTTGGATGAAATCAGGCTCAGGGTAACAGGAGGGTCTTTTTGCGGATCTGATTGTGCTTCTCCAAATGTGGATTTGAAGTCTGTGCGAGGATTTTTCAGTTGTCTATTCTGCCTTTTTATAATAAGGTGTACTGGTTTTCTCGTGTCTCATAAAATAGTTTTGCAGCAAAGCCGTGTTTTGATTTGGCAGTGGTCACTCACCAACATGATAAGGCTGTTCATGTAGCTGATGCCTTCACCAGTGCAGCACATCCCCAGTGTGGGGCTGCATTTGCTCTCCTTCACTCTCCCCATAGCTCCCCCCAGCTCCAGGATTACAACCAGCAGCACCCACCAAACCCCAGTTTAGTGCCCTCTCCCCTTTCTGTGGGTCCCATCATAGACCTAACCTGCAGTCCCTGCCTTCTCCTCCCATCTCCAACCCCACCACCACTCCAGCTTGGTTTATAAAGGAAATGTCCAAGCTGATGTGTCAGAGCTTCATTGCTGAGCCAAAGGCAGGATCCGGTCTCTGCCATCCTGGGAACAGATTAATTTGGAAATTATCATGAACCTCCTCCAACACCCAGAGATGTTGGTCACCCCTCTGGGTCCCCTCCAAGGTAGGAATTCAGCGTGGGGTTTGCAGACCTGCTGGCCTCTCCTGGGAGAAAGAGGAGGATGATTAACAGTAGGGAGGGGATGCAGCTCCTTCTTCCTTCCTGCTTCCTTTGCTCCCTTCCCTTGCCCTGCTGTGGCCTGCCTTGAAGCACGACTGCCAGACACTGCCCTGGAGACAAGGGTTTTGGTGGCAGGGAGATGTTCAGTGAAGCGCTGAGCTCAAAAAGTGACATGAACAGGGTTGGTTTTTTTCTATCCAGATCACTCGATGTCTAAGTGCTGCAAGCTTTCCTTTCCATTAGATCCCACTTAGCTTTTTCCTCCCTAACCAGTAAGTCTTCATGCTCAAACCTGGACCTACCTGTCCAGGGTACAGATGCTGAGTTTTGGAGAGCTGAATATGATCACCACTGCATGCTATATTTATATTATATATTCTTGGTTTGGGTTTTTTTTGCTGGAATTTCTCAGCACGCAACTGTGCCACTAAAATCTATTGCATTCTGATCGCACTGAGCGCAAAGCACTGCATCCCCGACCCGGTGACATCCCACAACTTCCCATGCTCTTCTGCTCAGCTGCAGCCACGCAGGAATCCCACTCCTTGCTGGGCTGCTGGGTGGACAACATTGTTCCCCTATTGAGTCATAACAATGAAGTCATTGGGCTGGAAAGACAATGTCATTCAGCAGCCAAGAACCCAGCTGGCTGGTCCCGGTTGTGTCTCATCTCCTATGACAAAGCCACATTTAATTGACTAATTAAAGCCGTTGCAGGCTCCATCTTGGAAGGGATGACCAAAATGTTCATTGTTCTTCATCAGCATTAAGTCAGGAAAGTTGGCTGACTAATAAGTGAGGCTCTTATTCCTTCTCCACCTTGCTATGTGCTGCGTAGGTCAAAATCCCTGGTCCTAGCAATGGAAAAGCCATCTTGGAGGTGCATATCATACATTTCAGACCAAGATAACTGCTTGAATAAGGACCCAAGGACCTCAAGAGAGCCCACCCAAAGCCCACTCTGCTCCAATGTGATCCAGCTCAAACCACTTTGGGATGGCTTCTGTGCGTTGCCATCCCACCTGTTGTTGAACATTCAATATTCTGGGGTCTGAGCTCCTATAGGAATTTGATATTGCACCTAAACCTATGGCATTGGGGTGCTCCTATATTTTGTTTACTCTACAAGGAAAGTTTGCCTGCCCCACACAGCCAGTGGATGGGTCAGCTTCAGCCAGGGGCAATTTTCTTTCCATTTTTGGGTCATCTTTCCCCTTATGCACCTTCTGGGTGGTGCAGGCAGGGTGCCAGCAGCATAGGCAGAAAGGGAAATGTCCAAACACCAGCAAGTTATGTGTCCACTGTAAATCCCCGTTTCCCTCAACCGAGTGCTTCTGCAGTGCCAGGACCTTCACTGCCCTCTGAATGAAGATAGTTTAACAACATTCAACATTTCTTGCTCTTATTGCCGTTCTGAAGCTCTGAGACCAGTGAGCACTTCTGCTCTCAACATTTCTTGCTCTTATTGCCGTTCTGAATAAGATCATCCTTTAAATAGTGAATAAATGTGCCCTAAGGGACTTCTCAGAATAAACACTGTTTAGTGCTGCTAGGTTGCCATTTCTATTAAACCCTCAATTTTTTTTTCCTGCCCACAATGTGATTGTCTTAAATCAGATTTATCTTCTTTTTGCTGCCCAGGCCCAGCTGAGCA